>NC_141601.1:4810901-5110901 GCF_047967505.1 Dipteris shenzhenensis | reverse complement strand
GGACTTTAATACAATCATCTCTCTCTCTCTCTCTCTCTCTCTCTCTCTCTCTCTCTCTGCAAAAAATAATTTCCTTTATTGATAATGCTCGTTTAAGATGTCACAAATATGCATTCCCGCATATCATTGATACCTTGGACTTTCCCTATTTCTAAGAAGGGAATCGTATGAGGCTTATCCTCTCGATATTTTAGCATTTTTCTTTTTAATTCGCCCCTGTCAAGTAATATTTGACAGGAGCAGCAAACTTGCTTGAGGTATTTGCCAATCTGCTCCTCAGTGTGACTTCCTAGCAAGTCATTCTTGATCCTATGCATCCAAATCAGCTTTCCAGACTTGCATGCCACTCGAAGCTGTCTACTCTGAAAAACTCTGATATTAAATCTGCTTGCCCGAACTGTAGCGGCTGCTTCTCCTTCTCTACCCCCTGATCTGGAAATGTAAGAGGAATGCATCAAGCTCCTCTTCTTCTAACCTTGTAGAAGGGAGAAGTTGTTTTAAAGGGCAGAAAACCTGTAGGGTTTCCCCTTTGGCCCTCTCTCTAGAGGCTTTATCATTGGTCCCCTGGTCCTTTGCGCTAGTGTCCCTTGTCTTGCTAAATAAAACCTCTTTGGAAGGGGGGTTGAGTTGGCTGATTTTTTAGCTTTCTTCCATTCCTGAGCGGGAGGAGAATGTCTCTGCAGTAGTAGGATGGCCTTGAGTTTTAGTACCTTTTCTAATTGGACATTCTTTCATTGTATGTCCTGCTATACCACACAAAAATCAAGAATTCTGCGAATTTTTGCTGGACTCTTGGGCAGAGAACAAATTTAGAATATCAATAGCTTTTAGGCAAACCATTGTTGGAATTAAGTAAACCTTGTAGGGGTTATGTATATATATATATATATATATTTTTTTTTTTTTTTAATTTTTGGATCCTTAGGTTGTAGTGTGGAGCAAGCTATGCAACACTTGGCACCCATGCATTTAATAGTGGATGTGGTCTTCTCATAAGGCAGTTCTGGGGTCTTCTCTATCTCCTGAATTCTCAGCAAAGATATCCGACCTCTAGCATCTCATGAGAGTCGCCCTATGAGCTGGGAGCGTGTTTTTTGTCTGTCATTGGAAGGTTGTGCTGGAGGTTCATGGCAAGCTCACGACCTCCGATCTTCTATATAGCTCTGAACGTGCGTGGAGCAGGGTGATAGCTTCTTGTGTACAGGTCGAGCGCTCTAAACGTGGCTGTGTGCTCATCCCACGCGGCTGTGTCGCATCTGTCAGAGAAATATCGTGGAGCAACAAGGCGTGTTTCACCTTGCATCTAGATCCTGTACAGAGGTCTTGGACTCAGTTATATGCTGTGTGTGTTACAGCATACTAGAAGCTAGCTAAGCAACTGTGTGTCGTCGCTTCATGCGGACATTTTATGCAGTGATTAAGTCGAGTTGGCTCGGTCTCTTATCCTAGGGCCATGTCTAGTAGTTTGCTTCTGTTGTGGTCATTTTGCTTGTAAAATCTACACAACAAGCCCCATAGGGATGCGAATAAAGTTTTGTTATTGAGGTCTCTACTAAAACAAATTTATCCTTATATTTTATGCGGAATTTGCTTACGACTAGTCATTAACTGAGAGTTTCTCAAGTCCTTGTCTAATCGATTCTCCAACAAGTAGTATCGAAGCTCGTCAGTGAGGGTCTGTGATTCATCAAGAAGCGTGTGATCAGTCAATCGAGATGGAGAGTGGGTCAAACTCTTGGTCTAAATCCGGTTTTCCAGATACCTTTGTAGTCACATATGATGGAAGAAACTTTCCATCGTGACAGTTGTTTTGTACAACTTCTCTTCATGGAGAAAGGTCTCTGAGGGGTCATGTCAGGGGCTGAGAAGAAACCCGCTAATAACCAGGGCCTGCAAAAAATTCCAGCAAGGGATTTGAAAAATGAGAGAGCATCAACACTTTTGGGAAGGGCGCTAGGCATGCAGACCATGTTGATATTACAAAAACTACGGCCCAGAACTGGTCTATGCTGGAGAGTTTGTTTGGCTCAAGAGAGAAAAGTTTGAAAATAATGCTAAAGCAGGAACTGTTCGCACTTCAGATGTGAGATGGTGACTCATTGGCTACCTACCTCAATCAGATGCAGTCCATTGTAAAGCCACTCCAAGCAGTCTCTATTCGAGTAGATGATGATGACGCCAAAGTCATACTGCTTACCAGTCTACCAACAAGGTACAATGAATTTGTTACTATCTTGAGAGTTAATTTGGATGCTTTAGGATGTGGTTGCTATGTTGCTTAGTAGGAGAGGTTCAGAGTTGAGCACAATAGGCATGTGAGAACAAGCTTTGGTCACTAAAGAAAAAAGGAAAGCCAGAGATCATGGTAAGATGTTTTTTCAGTTTGTGGCTACTGTGGATGAGAAGGACATGAAAGAAAGAAAGTCTATTAACATCCACAGAAGACCAAGACGTCTATGGGACAACATGAAAACCAATTAGTACATCAGCTTAGGGAGGGTATCTCCCAGGGAGTGCATAAAGCAGCTCCATTTATTTAGAGTACCTACGTTATGACTTGGAAAGAAACATAATCGGCCATACATCACTTTAAGACTGAGAATCTTTTGGCTTCGATTTAAACTCTTTAATGAGTGCTACGCCCTCGCAGTACACTGCCCATTTCCCATCATTCCTTGCAGCCTTGACCTTAGCTAATTCCGCTGCCTTATTTTTCAATTGATCTCATGTAAGTTCTTCAGCTATCCATATCTTGGTTCCTTTCAGCTTGTAGGATTGTCGGAGAAGCTTGACTCGTAGATCCCGTGAGCTAAGCGTAATGATAGCATGACCTTTAGACTGTAAGATACGAGTTGCTCTGGGTTCATCGTCATCATCAAGAGCATCATCCTTATCAACTGTCCAATCAATATTAGGCATGGCTGCTTTGACATGTGCTAAGGTGTCGCTGAAAGAGTCCTCCTCTTTGTACCATCCTTCAAGGAGACCCCCTATTCTAATCTTCAAAGCATTGTCACGCCTAGCTACATGTTCTTTAATCTCTTCCTAAAGTCAGCCTTGATAACCTTTGCATCAAACTCCACAATCACTTCCTTCTTTGCGGTCTGTACTTCAATGTGAACTAGGCCTTTGACTGTGGAGACTAGCTAGGGGGTAGGGGGGGAAGCCTTGTAAGATTTTACAACCTCATCAATGACTGCCTGCTTGCCAAGTCCTTCTAGAACCTGAATTCTAGCTATTGCATCTACCAATTGCATCTTTAACTCTCTTACCTGCTCTTGTAGATAAAAAATATGTTCATGGTGCCCAATGATGGGTGGGTCCACACCTCCTCGTAGGTATGTATGTGCATACGGAGAGGGTGTCATAGCGGGGTTGAGGCAGGGGACTTTGAGGAGAGGCTCGGCCATTCCTTGCTGGCCATGTCTTTTGCTGCCCCCTGGCTGAGCTAACCCCCTAGCTGGGCTGCGGGTTCAGCCCAACTAGGGGTTAACCTCTATAGGGGGGGAGCACCTATTTATGGGCCCCCCTCACTTGTTATTTGCATCTCAGTAGAGCATCTCTTGTACATCTCACAGAGGAGGTTTTCCCCAGCAATTCAGGGGTTTTGCTTGAGATCCCTTGCAGTTTCTCACTGTGTCTCTCTTCGGGAGCCTTTCAGTTCAGTTTGTGTGTAATTCACTTTGCTCTCTCCTTTTCCATTCAGTTCCGCTACACTTCTCACATGGTATTAGAGCCACGATTGGCTAGAGACCCGAGACGTGGACAGAGCCTTGAGCCAGCAAGCTGAGGAGGTTTAGGGCGGTGTCTAGAAAAGGAGTGTGCTTTGGTGTGGACTGTTCGGGTGTCAAGGAAGCTGTGCTGTCTTTTAAGGGTGTTTTCAGATTCAAAAGCAGGTGTTTTCAAGAAAAGGGACAGCGAAGGTGTGAAGGTACCTAGGCCCCAAGCCTTTTCACCATCTTCTCTAGCACTCTCCTCTCTTTCTCCATCAATCCCCTTCTCTACCCTTCTTTCCCATCCACCCTCTCTTCCAGTTCAACTCTCTCTTCACTCCCACATGTCTTCCCTGGCTGAGATGGCGGAGAGCAAGGCAAAGATTCCCAGTTTCTGATAGACCGTCAACTGGATGGCCTCAATTACAGTGTCAGGCAGGTCGGGATGGAGTCCGTTTTGCAGTCATATGTTTTGGCGGACTTTACATTGGTGGGAGTGACAGCCCTGATCCCCTTGCGCTAAACCTAGGGATCCTACAACAGGAGGAGGCCGAGACCATGTCTCGTCTGTGGGACCATGTCAATGCGAGGTTAAGGTCCTTCATATTCCTAAACTATCGGGTCTCTTTGGAAGTCCATACAAGGTTGTTGGATCCCACAAAGTCTTCATCGATGCAAGAGCGCATCAACAAGTTACAGAAACTTGAGCAAGAGATTCTCCAAGCGGGAAAGCACATATCATCCAAGAACATGACCATGACATTGCTGTCCCACTTGTCTTCTCGATACTCTGCACTCTATTTGTCCTTGATAACCAATGGAAGGATGAATACGTTGACCTGGGAAAAATTGATACCGATCGTGCTTGACGAAGTGGAGAGATTTATGAATCCTTCTTACGACATTCACTAAGAGGCTTTGTCAGCTGAGCAGAAGGGTACGAAGAAGATGACAACTGAGGAAAGAAAAGCATTAAAGGCTTCACGTACATGTAAGTGTTGTGGCCAAAAAGGTCACTATTGGTGGCAATGTCCCTCAAAGGATCAATGAGGGGACTAGTCAACAAAAGGACCATCACGTTGATTGTTCCATCCTAGGCAAGATGCACTGCTAGCAAGCCTTTTGATTCCAAATGGATGATCGCTTGCTTGTTCGTGGCAGCGGGGCCTATCGGACAAGTGCAGTACGAAAGTCACATTTGATCGAGTGAAAACTACTCGGTGCTTTCTATCAATTCAGACAACGGATTTTGCAAAGGCGTTTGAATGAAATGATTGCGAGTTGCCAAACACATATACTTGAACTTAAGAGTTTGCAATTAAGTTGGAATTAAGACTTATACAGCTTAAACACAAAGTGACATCATTGGAAATTGCAATATGATTGAGGGGCCAAGACGGGGCCCCCCCCTTATCCAGGCTCACTTTATTCTTGAAAATGGAGATATAGACCAAGGTGCAATGCACCTTCCAGACTGATGAACTCAGTGAAAACCTAGGACCTAGATACAAGACTCAAGAGCATATGTGCAAGGTAGACAACAAAAACGAGGACTCCAAGCTCAGGTTTCAACTCTTGGCTTGCCCAATCCACAAGGAAGAAGCCTGCAACAATCACCACTTACATCCAACATTAGAGGCAAGCACTAGTTTCTAGAAAGATAGTAGAAACAACATGAAATAGTGCTGTAAATGAGATAAACTTGACAATACAGGCTCCCTTCGTGACTTGACCCTTTTGTAGATGAAGTCCTTGATGCCTCTGAAGCTACCTTGGGTGAGGAGAGTGTGGAAATGGGGCTGGAATGAGAACAGCTTAGAAAAACAGCCTGTAGGCTAGAGAGAGAAAGCCTTTATGGAGTGATAGCTGTAGAGAGAGAGTGCCAATGCTGATCCCAAGGGAGGGGATGTAAGAGAGGAGCTGCTGCTGTTCCAGAGGTGCACAGAAAGGCAGATTTCTGCAAGGGGAATGGGCTGGAACAGTAGAGAGAGAAATTCTGCAGTAGAGAGAGAAAGACTGCAGCAGGAGAGAGAAAGGGGCTGTGGCTGCTCCAGGCTAGAAGAAGAAGAGAGGATGCTGCTGCTGTTCCAGAAGAGCTGAGAGGGGGCAGATTTCTGGAGAGGAGGGGCTGGAACTGTAGAGAGAGAATGTGCTGTTGTAAGGAGAGAAAGTGCTACTGAGGTGAGAAAGAAAGAAAGAAAGAGAGTTTATTGGCGTCCTCGGGGGGCCAAAAATGACCCATGGGACCCGTCTCGATACAATGTAAAAGGAGTCTCCTCAAGGAGAGAGGTCAGGAGTCTATGAGTTCCTGACGACAGGTAAAAAGACGAGTGACAAGATCCCAATGCTGCCGGAGAGGCAGTGGAGAGAATTGATGTCAACTTAGCGGAGTCCCCCCCAGTATCTGCTGGTAGTCCTCCTTGATATGTGCATATCGGGGGCACTGTAGAGCTACATGTGCCTCCGTCTCAACAGTCTGCATGTCACAAAGGGTACAGACTCTAGCATGTCTAGGCTGGTGTATCCAAGCTCCCTGCTCAATGGCAAATGTATGAGATCTGGTACGGAACCTGGCGATGTTTCTGCGATATAGAAGGGGGATAGGTGTGCTAATATAAGACTGAGCATGAGTCTCTATGGACATGTATGTAGACCAACATGTGGGATTTATGTTGTCTTGGTAATATTCCAGCTGTAATTACCCTCTTTTCACTTGTCAACCAGTAATTCCGCAAAGTGCTCAGTAAAGATAGTTGAAACTCTTGCATGTTGACCTTTTCAGGCGGCATGATCAAATATGCTTCCACTTTCCATCTGCTGAACCATTTTCTTATGTCGGTTGCCCATCCTATGCAGAGGACCTTACTTTTGTAGTTCTTTTGAAGCTTTGTGCTGGCATTCCATGCTTTATGAGGCAGCCTATCAGGTTGCATTTGCTGCACCTCTATTAGGTATTGCATAACTCTGATCAATGCATGAAATTCAATTGGTCTTCTTCCCGTTTCCAACAGAAGTATTGAGTATGGAGTAGTGGGTTTGACACCAAGGTGTCTCCTTAGGAAAGCTTTTTGCATTTTTTCAATATCATTCCATGTAGAGGCTGAAATGCTGCCTCCCCATACTTCCACTCCATATAATACTGTCTGCACTACATATGCATCAAACAATATATTTCAAATTTTCCAGTTCCTAGTGTCAGTGTGCCTGCAATCATTCTCAAGCTGGTAGTACTTCCCCCAACCAGTGTCCATCCTTCTATGTATACATTGCCACCATCTGTGATCTGCCAAGTATTTGAAGGTGCTGACATACTCAATGATCTGTCCATCAAAGGTGATCTCAGGGGGATGTTCTGGCTGATTGGTACAAACTGCCTCTTTGTTTTACCGACATTTACTTGCAGCCCGCTTTCCCTACAAAAAGTCTTAAGCACTTGTAAAAGTTTGTGCATAGATTCCGGATCGTATGCAAAAAGAAGAACATCATCTGCGTATAACAACAATAGCACTGTCCAAAGCCCCAATTGCGGTCCTTGCAACCCTTTCTCTACTACAAATTCATTGATGAGTTCCTCCAGTTGGTCAATGCATATTCCAAACAAGGTAGGCGATAGAGGGCAACCTTAATTCACTCCCGTATTGCTCTCAAATACATCAGACATACCTTGTGTTTGTTTGAGTCGGCATAATACCTTTTCATAGATGCGAGAGATGCCTACCCTTAAGGCCAAAGGGACTCCTATTTCTTGCATTCTCTTCCATAATCCTCCTCTTGGAACTGTGTCAAATGCTTTCTTGAGAGAATGGCCTGGGGAGACGCTGGCTGCACCCAAGGAGCTGGAGAGGTTCTATTGCATCATCCAAAAGGAGGGAGAAGAAAAGTGGCGAATTTTCCATGTAGGGAATGAAGGGGAGAGGCCTTCTTTTATAGGCTCAGCCCCCCCCCCAGGCTTAGAGTGGAAGGTGGACACTTGTCTCAGATTTTTGGTGGGCTGCAGTCCCAAAGAGGACAGCCCACAGCCTGCCCCAAATCTACCAGATTTGGGGCCAGACACTTGGCCTGCATGCCCTGCCACTTGCCATGCATGCTGCCACATGTGTGGGACAGGTGGACTGACCTGCCAGCTCAGATTCCATGTGGCAGTCTGCCACGTGTCAGCTGCCACATGTCACTCCCAAAAACCCTAAAATTTCAAAATTGTCAGAATTCAATTCTGATCGTACCCACGGGTTCCTAACAGCTTGGGCTATCTATTGACGTACTCTAAGGTCATAATTGAGCCATACTGAGCTCATTTGTTTGTCGTCTTATTTTGTATCTCCATTACTCTTGGCATGCTGCCAGGCCCACACCCAAAACTCAAGGAACATTCTCTTGAATGGTTCCTAGGTCAATATGCAATCTGTGCATTTGATTGGTCCCATGTTTGGGTATTCACGTGGGGTGTGGTTTCCAGATGTCCCTCTCAAAGAGAGGCCATCACTCTTGTGGGTCACTAATACCCATAACCCCAAGCAAGGGGGTCCACCCTCAAATGCTAGACCTAGTCCCCATTGTCCGTAACTGAACAGTAGGAAAACATTTCATTTCTTAATAAGCATACTATTGAAAAACAAAAAGAAATAGTACCAAGCAAGTGGATACATGTTGAAGCAGGATGACATCGAGGCACGCTTTCAGGCAGGACCTCAAGCCACGAGGAGTTGTTCCCGCTGCCTCAAGTGGTAGAACCAATATGTATTTGTTTGGACGTATTGACCTGTCAAACCTAGAGGGGTTCTATTGCAGCTATTGTCTAATGAGCTGCTTGAGATCCGGATGGGTCAAATGATTGTCACTGCGGGAATCCAAACACCATAGATTGATCCTAGTAAGCACTGAGCAGTTGCGTGCCCATTGTTTCTCGAGCACAGAGGTTCATCGGTTCGAGGTCCGTGTACCAATTTGGACCTGAGAGGGCGACTTCAGAGGGGGCCGAATAGCTCTATGATACAAGTGCCCATGTAGTGAAGCAGACATTGCACCGATGGCAATATAATTTGGATTGTTATACCAATACAATACCAATATAGTACCGGACTACCCAGCACATGTGGCTTGGAAGCAACAGTACCTGATTTCCAATGATCATGCTAAGACAGTTCGTGCCAAGGGGGGTCTTCTTTGATAATACCTATGGCGGTCTTCAGCAACAAGGATTCACAAGACGGATTCCTTCAGTTGTTTCAACGGCACACCCAGCTTCCTGGAGACCATGTTACATCCAAGAGCTCAGGGGGTGTGGGAGGTCAACATCTCCTATGTACCATGGTTAGGTTAGGTCATGAGTGAGAGCTTTGTTGTGGGTGTGCCCGCCCCCTGTAAGGCCAGTCTAGTGTAGGATTTGGCATGTGCCTATGCCAATAGGGGTCCATATCCCTGTGGGTCAGATCACAGCACGGCTCAGGGCCCGATGGGCAAGAGGGCAAGCTGCCATGCTATCTTTTAGGTGTTCCCAGGAGGGTACAGGTCTGCTGCGTCACTGGTTTAGGGTCCTTTGTGGCCTGCTTGCTGCTGTGTGGCAGCTCCTCGAGGCACCTTGGTCAGGCCAATGTGGGGGGCCTGTATGGCCTGAAGCCCTTGGTCCAACCTCTTTTGTTTAGATTCTTGAAATGCCTAAGATACTTGCCTAACCTACAAGCAAATAGAGGAGAAGTATAGGAGGTTGCTCTACCAAAAGCTAGTTTCCCAACCTTCAAATGAGAAGATACAACACTAATAGATTTTAACGAAAATTATATTGACCTTATTAAAACCTAGTAAAGACTTGGGGAAAGGCCCAGATTCTTGCACCCTTTGGTGCTGTAGCCCCCCCCCCCCTAGCAGGTTGTATATGGGCAGAGGTGGGCCGACCTGCTGGTCGGCTGCCTAGTAGGCCTGTTTGAAGCAGGGGGCCTACAAGGCTGTGTGATCATCCCTTCATAGGGCAGATATAGGCAGCCCATATAGGGCAGGGGGTGAGCCCCTAGAGGCAGGCCAGTCAGCCCTACTAGGGCTGCTGGTCAGTCTGCTTACATCAGCCGATTGGAGGGGAAGGAGTGCCTATTTATAGGCCCCCCTCACTTGTTGTTTTGCATCTCAATAGAGTATCTCTTGTACATCTCACAGAGGAGGCTTTCCCCAACAGTTCAGGGGGTTTCGCCTGAGATCCCTTGCAATTTCTCAGTCTCTCTCTCAGATCTCTTGTTTCAGTTCAATTTGTGTGTGGTTTGGTTTGCTCTCCCCTTTTCTGTTCAGCTCTGCTCCACTTCTCAGTCTCAGCAAAGACATCCAGCCTCTAGCATCTCATGAGAATCGCCCTTGTGAGCTCGGAGCGCATGGTTTGTATGTGATTGGAAGGTTGTGCTAGAGGTTCATGGCAAGCTCACAACCTTAGATCTATATAACTCTGAACGTGCGTGGAGCAAAGTAATAGCTTCTTATGTAGAAGTCGAGCGCTCTGAACGTGGCTGTGTGTTCATCCCACGCGGCTGTGTGTCGCATCTGTCAGAGACATATCGTGGAGCAACAAGGCATGAGTCGCCTGTCATCTAGATCCTGTGTGGAGGTCTTGGACTCAATTATATGCTGTGTGCGTTACAGCATACTAGAAGCTAGCTAAGCGACTATGTGTCGCCATTTCATGCGGACATTTTATGCAGTAATTTAGTCAAGTTGGCTCTGTCTCTTATCCTAGAGCCGTGTCTAGTAGTTTGCTTCTGTTGTGGTCATTTTCCGTTGTAAGACCTCCACAACAAGCCTCGTAGGGATGCGGGAGGTCGGTTTTTCTTCCATCAATAAAGTTTTGTGATTGTTGTCTCTACTATATCGATCTTCTCCTTATATTTTATGCGAAATCTGCTTGCGACTGGTCATTAACTGAGAGTTTCTCAAGTCCTTGTCTAATCAATTCTCCAACAAACATCTGCAAGGACCATGAGTACACAAACCTAAGGATCAATGAAGAGTGCTTCCTCTACCTCTAGTACTTTACCCAAGTGCTTTTCAGCCTAGCTACAGAAGGCTAAGGGAAGGGTAGGAAGCTCTACCCAAACAGGAGCCTTTGTAGACCTAGGCGCTTCGATGAAGATCATCTCTGTAAGTACAGCAGCTGATTCCAGATCGACCACAAGGAGTGCCTCTTTGTAACCTTTCCTCGAGCATCTAGCATTTGACATCAAGAAACCCTTCTTTACCCAATTTTTTCTGACCCAATTATCTAAGAAATGAGCTGGAGAAAGAGAACTGTGAAGATATCTTATCAATGCGTGAGTTTTGAGCCATTGCACCAAATATATAACAGCTACAACTGTCTTTCCTTTAAAGGCTTCACATACTAGCATTCCACACCTTGTCTCAGTGCTTCCTTGGATCTCTGTCTGACATTTGGAGGCAGTGAACAAATGGTGAGCACCTTTGAAAAAATTACCCACAGCATTGATAGGACATTCAAAAAGAAAGCCTTTGGTGGCAGCCTATAATGCTCTCGAGTAAAGATAGCATGATAACAACACATTTGGCAGCATTTGCAACATCTTGGGTCCAAGGCAGCAAGAAAGTCCAGTTGAAATGGCGAAGGAGCGCAATCTACACGAGCAAAGGCTCAGGCAAAGGGGAAAGGGCCAAGCCTGTTGAGCTGAAGGAAGGGAAAGCGAGGAGAAGGAGGATGAAGGCAGTTCTAGTGGCCGCTCAAGCTCCATCTCCTCCTGTCTACCCCCTAGCTAGCACAACTACTTGTGGATGGGTCATGCTCCAAAGGGAAAGTTGTCATGAGCAGCAACATAGGGGTCAAACAAAGCTGCCCCCTCTCACCAACATTTTTGCTTTTGTCATCGATCACCTGGAAGATTGGTTGAGAACACACAGTAGAAAAGGTATCCAAATTGCAGGAAACTATTGCTTATTTACGCAAATGATGTAGAATCCTTTGCAAGCAAAAAATGCAAGCACATTTGAATGTGCTAGGGGACTTCTGCAGACACTCAAAGCAACGAAGGGAAAAAGGGCAGGTTTGATGAAGGGCCAACGATGGCAGAAAGGGGAAGAGGGTAGGGAGAGGAAGGAGGAGAGAGAGAGAGAGAGAGAGAGAGAGAGAGAGAGAGAGAGAGAAGGGCAGAAGGGGGAAGAGATTGGAAAGAGAGTGTGTGTGAGTAGGAAAGTAGGGGGAGAGAGTGAATAGGCACGTCGGAGAGCAGGAAAGGAGGTGGGTAGGATAAGATTCAAGTCAATCGATGGTATAATGAGTGGTAGGGGGTTGAGTTATATAGTCCCCAACCTTAGAACCCAATTTTCCTCCCACTAGTCCCTTCCCGTAGAATTTTGCCCTCAAAATTTAACATCCTGGCTGTCCAAAAGGTGCAACAAACAGAAACTACTAATCAGCTCAACAGGAGATAGGGATAGTCCTGGATAATGCTTTCTGGCTGCAATGAATTCTCATCCTCAAGGAGTCCCTGCCACTTGATAAGATACTCTATGTAGCCTACATGTAACTCCAAAAATATGGGAGCTGCCTTGGAATTTTGCATATATTCTTCCTGAATTCCATGAATCCACTCTTGATAGATGGTGGAAACGGCAAATAAACTACATTCTAGACAAGGCAAGGCTTCGGCAACCACATTTTCTTTCCCCTTCCTATGCTTAATGTCGAAATCGTAGGACTGAACTACAGCCAACCACCTCTTCTGCTTCATGGACAAATTGAGCTGCGTAAGAAAGTACTTGAGTGTCCTATGATCTGTCTTAACCCTAATCTTGCCACCATACAAGTAGTGGTGCCATTTCTGAAAAGCATGTAGGATAGCCAACATTTCTTAATTATAAACATGATAGTTCAATTCCTTAGCCTCAAATTTTCTGCTCTCCAAAGCTATAACTCCATGTCTTGTCTCAGAACAGCCCCCAGGCCTTTGCCACTTGCATGTGTCTCTACAATCAAGGGCCATGAGAAATCGGGGCATTCAAGTACAGGTGCATTACGTAAGCATATTTGAGGTCCTCAACACTGAGCTGTGCACCTTCTGACCACTTGATGGCATCCTTTTTCAACAAGTCAGTGAGAGGGGCTGCGCTCTTGGCAAAATGCTCAATAAATCTCCTGTAAAAAGAAGCAAGACCCAAAAAGCCTCTGAGTTGGGTGGGATTCTATGGCTATGGCCACCCTCTTATGCACTTGACATTGGCTGGATCCACCCAAATTCCATCCCTACTCACAATATAACCAAGATACTCAACTTTTTCTGCCATGAAAGTGCACTTGCTAGCTTTAGCATAAAGCTGATGCAACCTCAAAATTTCCAACAACAGACCTTATTGATTGGCTTACTGCCAAGCTCTAGAATTATGGCATGATCAACATCTCTCCTTGGGGGCAACTGTGAAGCATATCAACAAGCACGTCTGCACATTCTGAGAGCAATTTCTGCATATCACAATTCTCAACACGAGGAATGCTACCTCCTAAAATACTGACACATTCTGCGCATAGATGGCACACTCCCTTTTAAGATCCCTGGCTAGCTGCCTTGCTGAAATGACCTGCAATTTAGGGGATGCATTACCATGCAATGTTATAGATATACCCATGTGGACAAAGCTGAGTGACAAAGCATTTTAAGTCCATGCTGATTTTGCCCAATGATTTCAACCAATCACAGGCCAGGACAGCATCTTTTTTTTTCCCCTAAGAAAGGAACCTTCTACTAATGCTTGAAAGACTTCATACAAGACAGCAGGCCCGAAGGTGCTGAGTATGGAAAAAACCGAAAAAGGCTGAAAGAAAGAAACCGGCCTGTTCCAAAGAGACCCAGCTCACTACCTAGGGGATCTCTGGAACTGGGGCTAACAGCCAAGTGGGGGGACTATACAGCCAACGAATCCCTCGCGGGGTAAAGATGTAGAAAACTCCTGCATGCCAAGCCTTACAGAAACGAGCACACCTCTCGATAGTCGCCCTGGAGCCTGGAGTCCCACGCTCCAAGGTGGACCGTAGAGTGTAAATGATATCCTGCCAGATGGCAACTAGCTGCTCCAACTCATTGGAAGTGTGAGTGTTCCCTTTAAGCTTATGGACTAAGAGCTTATCTTTCACATCCTTGGCTACATAGTTCTTGCTGTATCCACCAGAATATCAAGCATCCTCACACTTAAGACTCACATACTCAGAAAAGGGCATCTCATCACACAAATCCTCAGGCAAAGCCTAGTAAGAGCCCAAGGCATCTGAAACCATATCATCCATGGTCCAATGCTGCCCATTTCCAGCATTCTGCAGCATAGTAACCCCAACCGCCTGATGCACAGGCTGCGTCTGGCTAAAAGTGTTCACTGTCGGAGCCATAGAAGCATGTACTCCTGGGTGAGTCTGCCTCCCAAAGGCATCCCTCTGAAAAGATGGCGTAGTAAGCTTGAGAAGAGGACTGACCTCTTTCCAAGCTGCCCTGCAACCCAAAACTAGATCCAAGCATGCTCACTAGTGCAGTACTGAACGGATGCATACCTGTAGGTCGGCCCAATATAGATGGCTCAGCCTGTGTAGAAGCAGAAATCGTTGAGCCGAAAGGTAGCCTGACATCCATCAAGAAGTCCTCACCGGCCTAGAAGGGGCATCATCCAAATCAATATAATCCCCATGCTGTGATACATGCAAGTATCCAGAAAGCAAGTGCTCATAGGCACGACGTGCATCAGCCATAAATCCTCTGCATGGGCCCGAAAACTCATCATGGCTATCTAACTAATCCCCATGCTGGGATGCGACTGCTTACCCTTATCCTGCATAGCAATGGCAAATGTGATCTGCTGACCAATCTGTTGTCCCATCTGAACAAGAGCGGTATTTTGCATAACCATCACCGTGGTAAGCTGCTGGCTGAACTGTTGTCCAATCTGGTGGAAAGCACCCTAGAGCATAGAAGAAAGGGCATCCAAAAACTGTGTCTACGCTGCCTGTGCGTCTCGAGATGCAGGAGAGAAAGGCCGAGTAGTAGGGAACTTTGTGCCGCCAGAGGATGCACCCACTATGAAAGGCAATTATTCATGCTGAGCAGCCTCATCACTATCATGCAATGCTTGGGTACCATGTGACTGTCACGGGAGAGTGGAATCTCATATGCTTCTTGCAAGGAAATCCGAATCTGACAAGCATGGCTGCCCTAACAAGCGAGTACAAAAGCAAACAAGAAAATGAAGTGGACTCAGAGAAAATAGACAGCAAAACCCTGCTGTAATGAACGCCTGATATAGTGTGTGGAACTAGGAAAAGGCCGATGGAGAAGCTCGAGAGAAAGATCCCAGTTAAGTTAACCAAGTAACCTAACTAAGCGTATCTAACCTAACCTAACCCCAACTAATCTACAGTCGGCTTAACCCAACAAGTAATTAATGATTTCACTAAGGTTTTCCATGCCCTTAGCGGGCGGCAGACTGGCAAGGCGGGGCGACGGGGATGGGCGACTTTGGACTGGGTTCGGATAGCAAGTCGAGCTGTTCATCATGTTAGGCGTGGGATTTAGGCGGAGAGGAGTGTGGCAACACACGAGCGTCGACGGCGCACGAGCATGGCAACGAGGCGTGTCTGGACTATCGAATACGTCGAGGGTGTTTGCTTGCAGCTGGGCATACGATTACGCAACGGCTAGGCAACGAAGTCGATGGGTTGACCCTCACTTCGCATAGCCATCGCTTCCCTTCATCCCCTCTCCTTGATTCTTCCTTGTCCTCTCATCGCCTCAGCCACTCTCACAATCTTCTGGCCGAAGTGTGACGATCAAGATGCCTCACTGCTCCTTCTGCACTGTGGCAAACTATGAATATGGATTCTTCAGGGACTTTTACTCGTCGTTGCAGCTCAGTCGTAGGAAAACAAGGCTGGACGCTGCTAATTGTTGTCCGATGTTGATGGGTTGAAGCACCCGATGGCTATGTTGCTGTAATTTGGAATGAAAGTGAGGGGGAAGCAAAGGCCAGTGTCAAAGCTCTTATACCAAAGCAACAAAGGGAAAAGGGCAGATTTGGTGAAGGGCCAAAGATGGCAGAAAGGGGAAGAGGGTAGGGGGGAGGAAGGAGGAGAGAGAGAGATAGGAGGGAAGAAGGGGGAAGATATTGGGGGGGGAGAGAGAGAGAGAGAGAGAGTGTGTGTGTGTGTGAGTAGGAGAGTAGGGGGAGAGAGTGAGTAGGCACGTAGGAGAGTAGGAAAGGAGCTGGGTAGGGTAAGATTCGAGTCAATCGATGGCACAATGAGTGGTAGGGGGTTGACTTATGTACTCCCCAACCTTAGCCCCCAATCGGGGTGTGCCCAGCTAGTGTGAGGCTAGGGTAGATGAGCGAGGGCCTTTGTTGTGGGTATGCACGCCCCCCGTGAGAGTAGGACTGGTGGCTTTCTAGTGCCTCTTGCTGGTCCATGCATTGCCACGTTGGCCATGGAGGATCCCATGAGGGGTGTGGATATGTGAGGGCATGTAAGCCCTGTCGTGCTGCCACGGGTCAGCCCTCATAGGCGCCTGTTATGGGCCCTAGATGAGGGCTCTGGAGCAGGGGTTCTGTGGGCAGACCTAGAGCTGGGTTGGCCCACCTTTGCTGGTCGGCCCTACAGCAACCAGTACCAGTACCAGACCAAAGGAGAGTACCTAGCACCTGTGGCCTGGGAGCAACAGTTTCAGGTTTTCAGTGATTGTGCTGAGGAGTTTTGTGCCAAGAGGGGGCCTCTTCAACAGTACCTGTGGTGTTCTTCAGCGATGGAGTATCACATGATGGATTCCTGCAGTTGTTCCTGCAGCACACCCAGTTCCCTGGCGTCTCTATTCCATCCAGGAGCTGAGAGGGGGTGTTGGAGGTCTAGTACTGGTACTATACATCATCCGGTACAACAATCCAACTGATATTGCCACCGATGCACGTTATACTTGCCTGCATGGGCACCTATATCACAGAGCTAGATAGCCTCCTCTCAAGTCCAAACTCATACACTGCTGCCAGATGGATGAACTTCAGTGCTCCAATGACAATGGGCATACAACAACTCACAAGGATCAATCAACTGTGTCTGGATTCCTGCACTCGCAATCTGCTAACCCATTCAGCAACATCACACAAAAGCTGCAGCAGAACACTAGGAGACCCCCTTTGGATCTGCCAGGTAATAACGTCCAGCCAAAAGACATACTGGTAACATACAGCCACATGCCTCAGCAAGAACAACTCATCGTGGCTCGCGGTCCTTCCTGAAAGCCTGTGTAACCAGCCTTCAACCATTTAAAGGGCAATAATCTTCGTCTATCAAACATAAACCTCTTAAATAGCCACAATGCAAGCTTTAGTCACTTCAACCACTTTACAATACTCGAAAACAAACTTCAATAACAACAATGGGGAGGCTAGAATGCCCCTGCTCAGTGAAACAGTACACAATGTACCCACTAGCCCCAAATGCCTTGGTGCCCCTTTCAGTACTTCTGAATGGAAATGCTTTACACCAGGGGTTCACCCTTGCACTGTTCTTCTCTGCAAATCCTCTATCTGTCTTCTGGGCATCTAATCCAAGTGCACCACTAGAATACCGGTAGCAAGGCAATCTTAGGCATCCACTTCTGAACTGACCCAATTGAAAGGCATTCAGGCATCCAATCCACTAGCAAACTGTGCTCAAAGCAGCCTCAAGGCTATCACATGCATCCACACTGTCCTTAAGCCTTTTCCCAGGAACACCCTTGCCTCTGGGTGCTTGCTAGAACCTGAGAGAAACTAGAAAGGACTACAAAAACACCACACATGCACTTCAAAATGCTTCAAAGCAAGAAATGCAAACAGATGGAAGTCCATATCCAAATACCCGTTGTCCGTGGCAGAGGGGCCAGCTCTATTCCCCGCGCCTATCAGGTGACTTCCAGCTTCAGGGAGATGAGAGTAAAAGCAAATAGAAGGTGGAAGGACCGTAGTACCTCATCTTCAGCTTTTTACACTTTGTCTTGCCTTTCATCTTCCTGAGTCGGGCTTTCTAGAAACGCAGCAACACCTAATCACCCTCTTTCACAAGTAACTCGCGTCGGTGCTTATCTCCTGCCCGTTTGTGCTTCTCCTGGCTTTTCTAAAGGGCTGTTTTGACCTTCTAGTATGCAACATCCAAACTTTCCGCAAATCTATCCGCTTCCAAAATCTTCTCTTTCGTGTGCAAAATGGGAGATACCTTCCGTTCTCCTGTCGCAATGTCAAAGGGTGCTTTCCCTGTGGATGAGTGTATAGTGTTGTTGTACGCAAACTCAACAAGTGGCAAAAATTGCTTCCAAAATCTTCTCTTTCGTGTGCGGAATGGGAGATACCTTCCGTTCTCCTATCGCAATGTCAAAGGGTGCTTTCCCTATGGATGAGTGTATAGTGTTGTGTTAGAATTTACCCAACAGAGGGTACACGTAGCGGAAGACTTATAGTAATGCCCAGGAGCTCACACAGTGTGCGGTGTGGGTGTGGAATCACAGACTTCTTTACTTATGTGCATACAATAGGTGTGCACACTCATCAATAGACAATGAACCAATCGGATAGAGAAACCACCAAATAATATATTTCCGTCCACAACTATGGACACAATACAAAAGAGACAGATCCAGAGTCCCACCAATGGTGTGGTCCTTTGATCTTACCACAAAAGTCCTCCTCCTATCTGCTGGCTATCTCTAGACTAGAGTCCACGTGCTCCACCTCGAGCGTGAGTAGACTTTCTGTCTAGAATGATCTTCTCCACCTTGCTGTCTGGAAACCAGTCTAGGTGGGCAGCTTCCTGCAAGCTAAGTCTGCAGCACAAGGCACTTCCTTCTCCTCCTGACTGTAGGCCCAAAGAAAGCCCTGCTGCTGCTCTTTCTGCTGATGGAATTGCTGCTCCAGATGATGCTCAAATGAGGCCTGAATGGCCCCCTTATATAGCCCTCAAGGGCCTGGCCAGCCAACCAACTCAGTCTGTACAAAAACCGACTGAGTCTGTACAAAAAACCGACCCAGTCTGCTTGGGAAAAACTGCCCTTAAAGGGCTCACAATTCAAGCCTTTTATGGCCCAAACTTCCAGGGTTTTTGGCCCTCCATTCAAAGCAAATATGCAGCCTATAAAAGGCCTTCCACCTCCCCACTTCCAGTCACATTCCTTGCTGCAGATCTGAGCCTGCACTCCCTGCCATGTCTGCGCCTCTGCAAACAGTGCGCCTCCATGTCCTAGATCCTCCGCAATCTGTCCCAGACTGTCTTGCTTCTGCTCCGTACTTTCCTGGCCCTGTGTCCTGCCCTTAACAGTCCTAGATGTGCTGCCCACATACCAGCCATGATGCTGTCTATGTGACAGCCCCTTCTCTCTTTTTCTGTTGGGTTATGCCCTAGGTCTCCCTCCCCCATGCTCTCCTCATATGGGGGCTTACAGATGGGGAGGTGACCTTTCCAACACCCCCTCTCACCGACACATCTCAGCCCAATGCCAACCCGTCAATGAAGATGCTCCAGTAACTCCCTGGTCGTAGACCTCTGGAACCTTTCGGTGTCGAAATCTTTTCCTGGCTTTGCATCCAGTGGCTCCTGCTCCACCACGTCCGGTTCCGCTTCTGCACACCATCCTGGTACACAGGTCCATCTCTGGTAGCACCTCCTGGTACCACCTCCTTCAGTCGCATTCCCGCCTCTGAACTCGAGCAACCCAGCCGTCACGATCTTCCAGTCGTCCCCCTCATAATGAGTGAACAACCTGGAGTCTTCCAGGCACCATGCTCTAAGGGTCTGTTTCAACCCGTCCTTCCTTTGGCAAGGTCTGTAACCAATGAATTTATCCAGATAACCTGGACCACGAACTCTCGCTGAGTTCTCCAGCAGGTATTCTTCTGGCTTCAGTACTCTTTGTCCACCACCTTCTAGCAATCTGTGTCCGAGATTTGAAGAAGCACCAAAACTTCCCCTTCTGCCTTCGAAGAAGGCCAATTCCTTTCAATCTCTTATCACCTGAGACAAATGAAGAGCAGAATCTCCCCACAGCATGCTATAAAGATTCAAATGCAGAATATCAAATACATACCAAACTATTGTACTGCCTGAATGTTCGCTCTGAAAGCAAACCCTGTACCTCAATGAGGCACCTGCCAAGATCCTGTGTAATCCTATACTGTCCCCTTCTGAAGTCCAGCATCCATCTGACCATGAGACCCCAGGGCTTTCCATGGAATCCACCCTCGTGTCAGTGTCAACAGCTACACACCTGGAAGGTTCCAAGCACTCCATACTGTCCTTCACCTTCACAAAGGCATCTGACTCCTCGTCGACCCAACTCTCTATGTCAGACATCCTTACTGTGATTTCGGGATCAACATACTTGACCTCGGTAACACTCGGTGATGTCACCAGGAACAATTCTTCGATTACCACATTAGCTTTGGCCTTTCCCTCTGAATCTGGGTCAGACTCCTGTTTGTTGTTCAGATCCGCCTTTTTCTTTTTGCAGTCCTTTGCAAAATGTCCAGGCGTATCACAATAGAAACACTTCTTCTTGTGCTTCCTCTTCGAAGTCCCCTCGTCGTCAAAGTCATCTTTATTGGACTTGCCACTGTTAGGCTTGCCCTTTCCCTTACCTGCGGAATCCTTCACCAGCATCGCCTTGTCGTCTTTGTCCCCGTTGTAGAGCTTCTCCCGAGCTTCCTTCTGTAGCAGTAAGGGACACAACTCCTCAAATGTCAGAGGTTTGCTCCTCTGTCCTGCTGTCACAGCTGTAACAAAGCTCTTCAAACTCCGAGGCAATCTCCTCAGTACCATCAAGGCCAGATGGCATGAGTCTGTCTTCTGACCAATCGCTGCTAACTGATCCCGCACCACCTTGACCTTCGTCAGATGATCATGCACCGTATCGCCTTCTTCCATATCAAGATTGTAGAGTTGATGCTGAAGAAGCACGATCCGGGAGGTATTATCTATCTCGTACAGATCCTTCAGGGTGGCCCCCGCCTCTACTGACGTCTCGGCCAACTGGATATGCGGAAGAACAGAGTCCGCCGTAGTCCCTATTATTATTGCCAGGGCATGGGCATCTCTTTCTTCCCAAGCTTCAAGCTCTTCTCTGTCTACTGCCATGAGTACCTTCCCTTTACTGTCCACCATGTCTGCCGGCTTCGACTCCTCTCCCGTGGTCAACTTCCACAACTTCCGAGCCACTAAATGCCTCCGAATCTTCACTTTCCAGATCGGGTAATTAGTCCCGTCCAGGTTCTCGGACTCTCCAAAGTTAGGAATAGTGAAAGAGAGAAAACTGGAGGAAAAGGAAGGGATAGCAGGGGCTGAAGAGGCTGTCGACATCTCTGCTGTATATACCACACAGCAAAATCAACCAAACTCAAATGCAGTAACCCAGAACTCTGAACGCACCTGACTGAACCTGAGTCACCCTCCTTCTCGCAAGGGCACAATCCTCCAGTCGTGGAAGTCGATTCCCTAGAGCTTCTGAATCAGGGTCGTCCTTCAGCAAGGTCCCTGCCTTCAGGCTCCCACACCTGTGAGCCTCCTACTTGGGCTCTGATACCATGTTAGAATTTACCCAACAGAGGGTACACGTAGCGGAAGACTTATAGTAATGCCCAGGAGCTCACACAGTGTGCGGTGTGGGTGTGGAATCACAGACTTCTTTACTTATGTGCATACAATAGGTGTGCAGACTCATCAATAGACAATGAACCAATCAGATAGAGAAACCACCAAATAATATATTTCCGTCCACAACTATGGACACAATACAAAGAGACAGATCCAAAGTCCCACCAATGGTGTGGTCCTCTGATCTTACCACAAAAGTCCTCCTATCTGCTGGCTATCTCTAGACTAGAGTCCACGTGCTCCACCTCAAGCGTGAGTAGACTTTCCGTCTAGAATGATCTTCTCCACCTTGCTGTCTGGAAACCAGTCTAGGTGGGCAGCTTCCTGCAAGCTAAGTCTGCAGCACAAGGCACTTCTTTCTCCTCCTGACTGTAGGCCCAAAGAAAGCCCTGCTGCTGCTCTTTCTGCTGATGGAATTGCTGCTCCAGATGATGCTCAAATGAGGCCTGAATGGCCCCCTTATATAGCCCTCAAGGGCCTGGCCAGCCAACCGACTGAGTCTGTACAAAAAACCAACCCAGTCTGCTTGGGAAAAACTGCCCTTAAAGGGCTCACAATTCAAGCCTTTTATGGCCCAAACTTCCAGGGTTTTTGGCCCTCCATTCAAGGCAAATATGCAGCCTATAAAAGGCCTGCCACCTCCCCACTGCCAGTCACATTCCTTGCTGCAGATCTGAGCCTGCACTCCCTGCCATGTCTGCGCCTCTGCAAACAGTGCACCTCCATGTCCTAGATCCTCCGCAATCTGTCCCAACTGTCTTGCTTCTGCTCTGTACTTTCCTGGCCCTGTGTCCTGCCCTTAACAGTCCTAGATGTGCTTCCCACATACCAGCCATGATGCTGTCTATGTGCCAGCCCCTTTCTCTCTTTTTCTGTTGGGTTCTGCCCTAGGTCTCCCTCCCCCATGCTCTCCTCGTATGGGGGCTTACAGATGGGGAGGTGACCTTTCCAACATGTTGTTGTACGCAAACTCAACAAGTGGCAAAAATTGCTCCCATTTCAATTGCTGATCCGAAACGTAGCACTTGAGAAGATCAAGGACAGTGGAGTTGGCATCAACACCCAAAAGATAATGCTTCCAGGGCGAAAGAGCATGTATGACAGCCAACATCTCTCTCATAGATGCCAAATTTCATTTCAGCATCCTGGAGCACTCGCGTATGCCACCACTCTACCATCCTGCATAAGTACCCCGCCTACGTTGTTCCCACATGCATCTGCTTGGACAACGAAAGGCTTGTGAAGATCAGGGAGTATGATAAAAGATTAGAGCAGAGCTTCTCTTTCAGATTATCAGAAGCTGCAATTTCCAACAGAGGGTACACGCAGCGGAAGACTTATAGTAATGCCCAGGAGCTCACAGAGTGTGTGTGTGGGGTGTGGAATCACAAACTTCTTTACTTATGTGCATTCAATAGGTGTGCAGACTCATCAATAGACAATGAACCAGCCAGATAGAAAAACCATCAAAATATATATTTCCGTCCAAAACTATGGACACAATACAAAAGAGATAGATCCAGAGTCCCACCAATGGTGTGGTCCTCTGACCTTACCACAAGGTCCTTCTCCTATCTGCTGGCTATCTCTAGACTCGAGCCCACGTGCTCCACCTCGAGCTTCTGTAGACTTTCCGTCGAGTGTGTTCTTCTCCACCTTACCGCCTGTGAATCAGCCTAGGTGGGCAGCCCCTGCCAAGCTTTGTCTGCAGCACACAGGTCCCTGTTCCACTGCTCCAACCTGCTTGTGAATGGCTGCTCCAGAAGGTATGATGATCACAACACCTTGCTGCCCTAGAGGACAGCCAAGGTCCCAGCCCTTAGGGAACTCAGTCTGCAGCACTCCTTCAACTCTCCTTTACCTCCAAGATGAGGCCAAAGGGAATGCCTTCAGGCTGCTCCACTTTCTGCTGGATGTTGGATATCAAATGAGGCCACAAGCCTCTCCTTTTATAGGCCCTAAGGCCTGCTGAGAAAACCGACCAGCCAGCCCTAAATGGGCCGACTGGCTGGTCTGTTTGGGCGGACCAGTCTGCCCCAAAACAGCCCTATAAGGGCTCACAAAACTAGGGCCCTTTGGCCCACACTTCTAGGGCTTTTGGCCCTCCAATCAAGGCAAGGTCCCAGCCCTTTATAAGGGCCCTAGCCAGGCCCTTTTGGGCTGCTGCTAGGCTTCCCTTTGCTGCTGCTGGAGACCCTATTGCAGGCTGTACTCCTGCCCATAGCCTCTGCCATCTGCCCCATATCTTTCTTCATGCAGGCGCCTTCCTCCTTCCTGCTGCAGCATCCTTGCCTCTTGCCAGGCCTTCACCAGCCCCATACAGCCACGTATGCATACCGTATCCTTCCGTACTGCTGCGCCGTTTGTCCTTGCTGGAAATCCCTGCACAATCAGGCTGCTGCAGGTCCCTGATGTCCACGTGTCTGCCCTGTACATCAGGAGCTCCACGACTTGCCAGGTACCCTTCTTGCTTTGTGTGAGGTGCTGCTCATGTGGCAGTCCCCCTCCCTCTCTCTTCTCTGGGCATCTTCTGCCCTAGGTCTCCCTCCCCCACGCTCTCCTCATTTGGGGGCTTACAGATGGGGAGGTGACCATCCCAACACCCCCTCTCACCGACACATCCAGGCCCAATGCCAACACGTCGATGAAGATGCTCCGGTAACTCCCTGGTCGTAGTCCTCTGGAACTTTTCGGTGTCGAAATCTTTTCCTGGCTTTTCATCCAGTGGCTCCTGCTCCACCAGGTCCGGTTCCGCTTCCGTACACCATCCTGGTACACAGGTCCATCTCTGGTAGCACCTCCTGGCACCACCTCCTTCAGTCACGTTCCCCCGCCTTCGAACTCGAGCAACCCAGCCTCTACGATCTTCCAGCTGTCCCCCTCATAATGAGTGAACAACATGGAGTCTTCTAGGCACCATGCTCTGAGGGTCTATTTCAACCCGTCCTTCCTTTGGCAAGGTCTGCAACAAAAGTACATCTCCAGATCACCTGGACTACGAACGTTAAACGCACCTGACTAAACCTGAGTCACCCTCCTTCTCGCAAGGGCACAATCCTCCAGTCGTGGAAGTCGATTCCCTAGAGCTTCTGAATCAGGGTCGTCCTTCAGCAAGGTCCCTGCCTTCAGGCTCCCACACCTGTGAGCCTCCTACTTGGGCTCTAATACCATGCTAGAGAATAGGAGGGAATGAATCACTCAGACCTCCACCCAAGATCTCTCCAATTCTTCCACACACTCAACTCAAATAGATGATCACAGAGGCAATAAACACTCACTCAGAGATAACTTAACCGGAGAGAGAAAGAGTATATTCATCCACCGGAAGGTGGGCAGAAACTGGCTCCAAGGGAGCAATACAAAACTCAGCGAAGAGCTGGGGAAAACTGATGGAACTCTCTCTCACAAACTGAACCAGCTTTGAGTGCACAGCACAGCCTTGGAAGGAGGCTTTCAGTCTTGCACTCGATGCTGGAATGACTAAAGGAGTGGGCCTTTTATAGGCACTGCCCAAGCCCTTTGGGTTGACCGACCAGCAGTGTCGGTACCCTGTCTGGTGGCCGATTAGATGGTCGGTGGCCCTGGTTGGGCCGACTTGGCCTGCCACAGGCCCCTATTTAAGGGTGCCCTGTGCAGCCAGTCTATGCAACTGCAGGCGCCTCCAAGTGAGGCCCAAGGCCCCTTGTTTCTCTGCTGCAGGCAGCAACCAGCCCGTGTGCTGCTTGCCTACGATGTCAGCCTGAGTCTCCCTCCCCCACGCTCTCCTCATTTGGGGGCTTACAGATGGGGAGGTGACCATTCCAACAGATCAAAGAGTATGATAACAGGATTAGAGCAGAGCTTCTCTTTCAGATTATCAAAAGCTGCAATTTCTTTGGAACCCCATCTAAAGGTAACCTCTTTCTTCTGTAAGGCATGTAAAGGAGACGCAATCTCTGCAAAATACCAGATGAACCTCCTGTAGTGGGAGCACAAGCCCAGAAAGCTGCGTACTTCGTGGATGTTCTTTAGGTACGGCCAATTTCTGATGGCCTCTACCTTGACTGGGTCCATCCTGACTCCATCCTTTGAAACAAAATGCCCAAGAAAGTGGATCTCAAGCATGAAAAAATCACTTTTCTTGACATTGACAAGCAATTTATGCTTCTGAAGTTCCTCAAAAACAATTGCCACGTGCTTCTTAAGTTCAACCTCGTCCTGAGAGAACACAATGGTGTCATCAAAGAAGGTGCCAACAAAGGCTTGGTGTTCTCTAAAAATCATGTCCATCATTCTATTGAAGGTGGCAAGTGCATCCGTTACTTCCCTAGTGGCACAACATATGTATTCCTTACCCAAATGGCATGACAAGAAACTCATACAAACCAAATGTGGTACAAAATTATGTTTTGTGCATGTCCTCTGGCTGAATTCTGATCTGATGATAACCACTCTTCAGATCAATGTAGCTGAACATTCCAGACCCCTGTAACCTATCCAAAATATCATCAATTCTGGGTATAGGGATATGTTCTTAATTGTAATTTTATTGAGGGCTGGGTAGTCAATGCATATCTTCCAGGATCCATCCTTCTTCTGGACCAAAAGCATGAGTGAGCAGTAGGGACCCTGAATCAGCCCCTTCTCCAACAGGTCCTTGACCTGGTTCATAATTTCCTCTTGCTGGCTGCACTAACCCTGTAAGCAGGTCTATTAGGTGGGCTGCTACCAGGTCCACGTAGCTCTGAATATGCATCCTCAGCTATCCTATCACTGGAGTAACTGATTGGTTGAGCCCCGGACAAGCCATATCCGCATCACACAAAGGCCCATCTCTTCTGCCCATATTCCCAACTTTCCAGCCAGCTCTGGAGAAATAAAGTTGGCCTTGGCTCCCAGATCAAAAAACATCAGAGCTGTTTGATCTCTTATCTTGCCCCATGCCAGGCAACTCTCTGTAGCGTCTGTATTCTGAACAGCCCTGATCAGGTCTGACAAAAGACCAGCAGTGTGCTTGGGCTTCTTATTCTTACGATCAGTCCTCTTCTCCTCCTTGTGCTCACCCTGCTCAGTAGGAGGGAACTTTCTCTTCTTGTGCGGGCACTCAAAAGCCCTCTGGCCCTCCTCCTTGCAAATATAACACTTGTTGGCACCATAAAGAATCGGTTTTTCCTCATTTGACATACGGGTACGAGATAGTACTCGTCTCTGTCCTGCAACAAATTTTTCCTTCATAGGTTGCGAGAACTTTCTGAACTTCTTAGGAGATTCCGTCTTGCTGCCCTTTGCCTTCAATGTCTACTGTTGGCTACCCCTCTGAACCCAGAATCTTTTCCCTGCATGAGTGCATAAACGATAATAGCATTCTCAATCAACTGCAGTAGTCCCGAATCTCCTTGGGCAGCCCGCAGCAATATCCTTCAATCTGCTCGGACAGCGGTACATGTTTGTAAGAATTCACTAGCAGACTTCCCAAAACTTCTTATTGTAGTCTTCCAAATTTCTGCAACTCGATGCATCTTACTTATACCAAGCAGTCATGATATCTACCTCAAACGTGGTAGTTAACCATGTGGCAGAAAACACCTGTTTGAATTCAACCCATGTGGTCGGTGCTCTACCCTGCAAAAATAAGTTGGTCCACCATTGGAGCGCATTGCCCTTCAAAAAGGTGGCTGCCTTCCGAACTTTGGAAGACTCCGTAAAATGTCCACCTGAGTACACGGCATCAAACTGCTGCACAAATGTCAAAGTCTTCAATCTGTCATGCATCCCATTGAAGGTTTCAAATTTTATGGCTGCCCCTCCCTCCTTGTAATCTTCAACTTGCCTTTAGGGGTGAGATTATCATAAACGGGGGGCTTTATTGCTCCCGCATTTTGAGCAATTCCACCCGTACCCATGGTGGGGTTAAACATTCCGGGTACCACTCCCTGCATCTGTGGCATATTACAAGTATTGCCAATCATCCCAGGCATTCTTCTCTACATCCCAAGTTGCATACCTATGCTTGAGTACGTCATATTGGCATTTGCAAGGGGCATTCCACCCATCATTTGCTGCTGGAAATTCTGCATTCTGGGCTGCATGTTGCCCATAAAGCTGTCTCGCATTCCAGACCCTTCCGTGGGCGGTCCCACCATTGCATGAAAAACTGATCCCCCTCCGAAGTATCCTGGATGCATCCCGGGCTGAGGGAGGACTTGCTGTCCTTGATTCACTGAATGAAAGTTATTGGCATTACCCGCTACAGGGGTGATTGTGGGCATCTCTAATGGCTGTCCACTGAAGGATACATGCCTATGAAGCTTCTTATGCTGCTTCTATTTCTTCTGGGCTGTCTTTTTGCTTCCAGGGGGAGCAACAATAGTAGGAGGAGCTTGCATAATCTCCATGAAAGCATGTTGCAACTATGACAGGGCTCCCGCTACAGTTTGCATTCGCAGCTGAAAAATGGCATTGGGATCAAGCTCCTCTGCCTCATCTACCTCAGCCTATGAGTCCTCAATGGCATGCTCAGAAGAAACACACTGTGCCCCACTGTCCTGCTCCTCATCACCCCGGTTGATGCTATGCTCCTCCTCAAAACTCTCTAATGATGTCTGCCTCTTGCCCTTCCTCCTAAGAGATGGTCAACAACCTCTCACGGTATGACATGCTTGCTGAGATTGATGGCTGTAGCAACAATTGCAATGAGGGTGTCCTTCACCCAACACTACTAGAGCTCACCTCTATAGAAAGATGATGACGTTTCTGGCAATGGAACCACTGTAGCCGGCCTTCATCAATCTAAAGGGCAGTAATCTTCGTCTACTCAGACATAAACCTCATAAATAGCCACAATGCAAGCTTCAGTCACTTCAACCACTTTACAATACTCAAAAACAAACTTCAATAACAACAATGGAGAGGCTAGAATGCCCCTGCTCAATGAAAACAATACACAATGCACCCACTGGCCCCAAATGCCTTGGCACCCCTTTTGGTATTTATTTAATACTTCTGAATGGAAATGCTTTACACCAAGGGTTCACCCCTGCGCTGCTCTTCTCTGCAAATCCTCTATCTATCTTCTGGGCATCTAATCCACGTGCACCACTAGAATACCAGTAGCAAGGCAGTCTTAGGCATCCACTTCTGAACTGACCCAACTGAAAGGCATTCAGGCATCCAATCCTCTAGCAAATTGTACTCAAAGCAGCCTCAAGGCTATCACATGCATCCGCACTGTCTTTAAGCCTTTTCCCAAGAACACCCTTGCCTCTGGGTGCTTGCTAGAACCTGAGAGAAACTATAAAGGACTGCAAAACACCACACATGCACTGCAAAATGCTTCAAAGCAAGAAATGCAAACAAATGGAAGTCCAAATCCAAATACCCGCTGTCCATGGCAAAGGGGCGAGCTCTATTCCTCGCGCCTATCCCCTGTGAGGCTCCCAGCAGGGTGCAAGTGACTTCCAGCTTCAGGGAGATGAGAGTAAAAGCAGATAGAAGGCAGAAGGAGGGCAGAAAAAGAGCTGTAGGACAAAAAGCTGCCAAATCTGGCCCGAAGTCTCTACTCCGAGATCTGTGCCAAGAAACCCGTGTCAGAAGAGTGCCCTCAAACTCCACGCCCTGAAATGCCCCGTACAGCTGCTTGGAAGAGAGCGCTCGCAGTCCGTACAGCTGTACGAACTGTCCATACAACCTGCACGACCGCTGTACAGCTGTCTCGGGGCTCGAGCCTACAGCCTCGGACTGTGTGCAACAGCGAAAAAGGGGGAGGAGCCAGCCAAACCATAAAAAGTGCACACAACAGCAAAAAGTGCAGGAGAAAAGCTGAGCCTGACGTTGAAATCTGTGGGAGCTTCTGCTAGGCCTAAAATGCTCCCGGAGGATGCAAGGAGAGAGGTGGTAGGTGGGAGAAGGGCATGCTCCTACATGCATGACACTTGGCCCTTCATTAAAGCTTTAACCCACCTGACCAAGGACAACTTTGGTTGTCCTTGGGCCCAACTTTTAGACCCCTATCTAGTACCTATGCCTTGCCCCTAGGACCTAGTGGTGCACCTAGACTTTGTCCCTAGTAACTTCTAGGAAGTGTGCACTTCCTCTAGCCAATCCCTCACGACCAAACCATTAGTACACTTAACCATGGTTAACCTCGAGTTAAGCGTGAGTTGAGTTACAAAGATACTTTACATCACTTCTCACGTCCCCATGAGACCCTGCCTCAATCAATGACTCCCTTCCCCTTGCACCTGATTGGCACGTCACGATGCCACAAACAAGCAAGCAATCCTCCATCTCGATCTGGAAAGCTTGCTGGCAACGCCTACCTCGTGCTACTAGAAGGCTGGAGTATATGTCGTCGCAACAGTAACACTATTAGCCAGCGGGTTAATGGGCCCCTCACCATTCATTTGGGGACACTACCACCAATAATGACCTTTCTGGCCACAACGGTTACATGTACGGGATGCCTTGAGTGCTTCTCGTTCCTCAGCTGTCAAATGCTTTCTGCCTTTCTGCTTAGCTAAAGTCTCAGGCTGACTCTCATAGGTACTTTCTACAAAGCGCTCCTCTTGAAAAAACCTTCATCAAGACCATTTCCTCTCAGGTCAACTCATTCATCCTTCCACTTGTGATCAAGGACAAATAGAAGGCCCCATACTGAGAGGATAACTGGGACAATAGAGTTATGGCCATGTCCTCGAATGATATCTACTTCCCTGCTTGGGAGATCTCCTCCTGAAGTTCTTGTAACTTGTTGATGTGGTCCCACATCGATAAAGACTTCTTGGGATCCAACGACCGCATCTAGACTTCCAACAAAACCCTCTTCATGGGAGAGGTACGATTATACATGGACGCCAAATGCTCCCATATACTCTTGGCCACTATCATGTGCTTCACATGATTAATCACCTTGGAGTACAGTTAAGAAAAATAAATGATCTTACCCTTGCATTGACGAGGTCCCAAAGCTGAGACAAGGTCTCGACAACCTTCTGTCCCAGGAAGCCAAGGTCTTTCGCAAGGGGATCTAGTCTGGCAACACCTATCAAGATGATCAGATCATATGATTGTAACACAGACTCCATCATCACCCGCCAGACTCCGTAGTTGAGCCTATCCAACTGTCAGTCAACAGGGAACGTGGGCAACACTGGGATTTAGGTCTTATTCTCTGCCATCTCAGACAGAGTTGCCAATGTCAGAGTGAAGAGAAACCTGAACTGAAAAAGAAGGTGAATGGGATTGACAAGAACAAAGGGTTGAAGAAAGGAGAGGGCTGGAGAAGAGGATGAAGGGTTGACAACCCAATGTACCTTCACTCCTCATTACGCGTCCCTTGGGAACACCTCCTCTCTAATCTGAGAACACCATTCAAAGTCACCCTTTGTTGGACACCCGAACTGTCCATTCCTTGCACATGCTCCTCCTCAAAAACACCTCCAAACAGCACCCTAAACCTCTTCTTTGTGTGCTGGCTCAACAGTCCCTCCACTCCTCAGGTCTCAAGCCAACCATGGCTTTGATACCATGTGTGAGAAGTGCAGTGGAATGAACGGAAGAGTGAGAGAGAGAGCCAACCTCACACACACACACACAACAAAAAAGGAGAGAGAGATGAGAGAAACTGCAAGTGATCTCAGGCCCAAAACCCCACAGCCTGCTGGGGAAAACCTCTACTGAAATGGACTGCCAGGGAGCTCACAAGACTGCTCCACAAGGCTCCAAGGTGAGATGCAAAACAAGGAGAACGGGGGCCCTATATCGACAGCCCCCCCTCCCTAGTCGGCTGATGTAGAAGGGGCCGACCCCCTGCTGTAGGGCTGACCAGCAAAGGTGGGCCGACCCCCTGCTGTAGGGCCGACCACAGCCCTATAAAGGGGAGGCTCACCCTCAGCCTATGGGGGGCTGCAACCAGCCAAGGTGGCCGACCTGCACCCCTGGTCCACAGCCCTCATCTAGGGCCCATAACAGGCGCCTATAAGGGCTGACCTGTGGCAGCACGACAGGGCTGACAGGATTTTCACAGTGTGGTTGATAAGTATCAGCACATTTGTCGATGTATGAGTTGTTGGTCTCACGTGCAATATCAGTGTTTTGTAGGTGCTAATGGGAACACTACTTTGGATGTGGGAAGCCTTCCAAACAATGACCTTCTTTTGCTAGTAACTAGATATAGTGACGTTCTTGCATCAGATACTACGCTTTGAAGATCCAAGATCCCCAGTTGGCCCTTGAGCCTTCTAATAGGTCTGATATGAGGGGGACTTACATCAGTATGTTAGAAAACACAGAGACGAAGTGTCACATGCACATGCACTAGAGTCATCAAGTGCATTATATACAGCATCATGTAATGCACTTGATGACGAACTTAGTGTGTCACAATTCACCCTAGTGCAAGGCTGCATGTGACACGGATTAGGTACTAAAGCTGTACATAATGCACTTGATGATGAACTTAGTGTGTCACAATGCACCCTAGTGCAGGGGTGCATGTGACACGGAGGTTGCTTGCTGTAGCCCAAAAAACACAGTGCTTAATTCAAATCTCACTCCTGCTGCTTTTGTGCACACAAAAGAATGTACATAGCGATAGACACAGACACAGTTATTGAACCATGAACAGTAGAGTAAAAACAGTAAAATAGATTGCTCCAATGAATGGACAAAACCTCATAAAAATTGTTCTTAGTGTGCCACCATCTAGCAGATGTGGTGCTGCTTAGATGTGGACCCCTGGCACCACAAAACTGTTCACCTCCTCCTAGCAGCTCCAAACCTGTCAGCCTCTGTACTCATATAGAGCTTTAATAGGCTGAGTATGCCCTTCCTACAAGCCTCCTTGCTGCTCCAAGGGACAGCCAATGGTAAGGCACTGTCGTGTTCCCTTCCCTGACCTCCTTGCTGCTCCTCTTCCTGATGAAGACCTGCAGGCTCCTCACTGGATTCCTGGACCTTCGTGCTGCCGGAGCTGCAGCCTAAATGTAAGGCATAGGTCGGCCAGTCTGTCACAGGGTCTTTGGGTCCCCTATTTTTGAGGCTCTAACTTTAGGCTCTCACCACTTCACAGAGCCTGAGGTTCAGACAACAGCAGGCCTTACAAGGGCAGCCAACAACTGCAAGTCGTCAGTCTGCAGAAACAGGTGGGCAGCAGGCCCGTCGGCCTGCCACACGTCAAGTGGTGTCCACATGAGAGTCTGCATGCTGCCCATGTGGCAGCTCTGCCTTATCCCTCAGGTCTGCCCTCCTGGCAGCCTTGGCGGCTCATGGGTTGGGAGATAACCCCTAAACTCCCAACACCCTCCTCTGTTCCAAGCATTTGCACTCGCACTAGGCCCCTTCTTCTTCAATAGTGATTTCATCTAGAGGCTATTCGGCTCAAATCTTGCCTGTATGTTGAACCCACATGTATCTAGAGGCCAAAATCATCATGGTCTGCATGCTGTCCCTTACACCATCTATGAGTTGATTTCCAGAGACCAAAAGACCCTCTCTTTGCAATGATTTTGCTTCATCTTCCTTGTTCAAGATTCGGACTAGCTCCTAGACACCACCACGCGGTAAATATGGTGATTAGTCTATATCCATTCAAACCACTGACAAAGCCCAAGCTGTCTTGCACATATGGAGTGAAGATTCATCACTTGGAGATCTCTAGAATCAATTGCGATCTGGGTCCTGGGAAGATGCCATCTGAAAATTACTTTTCTGGAATTTTCTTCATGCAGAACGCGTTTGGTAAATGGTTGACTGTTTCTAGCATTTAAAGTTGATTATTTTGTTTTATACTTGTGTTTGGAGAGCTTAAAAAAGGCTGATTGCTATACCTTCATAAGATTATAATATATCCGGTCTTTCAAATTAATTATTTTATAAAGCAAGTGAAAGAATAAAGGAAAGATAAGAGTTTGTAAGTATCTTTTAAAAAATTATGAGTAAATAAGAAAAAATACCTTAGTAAGCAAAGCTACACTTAACGAGGCTAGATGACTCCAATTCCTTGAGGTTTATCACTTCATGCTGAATTCTTGGCATCAGAGACGTTTTATGGAGATCTTGTACCCCCTGAACTTGTGTGGTGCCAAAGTGTGATGCTTTTGGCAAAGGACCTTCATTATGTACGTTATTGGACTCCTATTTTAAGGAGAGATCACAGAGTATTATAACTCATCAGCCACTATATGTTTATAGGTTTTCTAGACTGGGTTCTATCCGAATGCTGAATGTACTATCATATTTTAAGCCAAGTATCACTGAAGAAAGAAATATGCCAGGAGTTGATTCCTAGTAGAGGGTGGTCCTTATTCAGACCCATGCGGTGTCACTTTTGTATTTGTTCAGTTTATCCCAAAACGCTACCTCTATACGTTCCCTAATATTTAAATTCGACTTTTGATTACATACTCTATAGAAATCACGCTTCCATGTAACCCTACCTCTATATGTTCCCTGAGTATTTAATTTCAAGTTTTCATTACATACTCTCTAGAAATCACGCTTTCATGCAAGAGCTCGCACAAAAAACGCACATGCATGATCTGTAATATGGGCACAAAGTAATAATATAAATGAGAGAAATATGGTGTCCATGGAAGATGCAGACCTGTCAGAAGAACTGCCCTTTGAGAGCCTGTATTAGATGCTGGCCCTGCTCGCCCAATTTCTGCCCATGTGGCATGCCAAATCCACAGCCACGTATTAGCATGTGAAGTGTTGCAGTTGAGGCCAGTTCAAACCTTATATTGGAAATTTACAAGTTCTCAAGAGCACGAGAACATACTATGAGTGAGGAGATTATGGCTCAGAGTCATTAGGACACCTCAAAAGCAAAAGTTTAGACTGAGGCTGACGACATTGACAAAGAGGATATTGCATCAGAGGCATCCTCACATCCTAGGAACTTTCCCTTGAATTATAGGAGTGGTGGTCACCAACGACAACCTAAGATTGATATACACGAAGGTAGGCAAGCCGCAAACGGCATGGATAACTCTGTAAGTGAGTAGTTACTGTACCTAGAATTTCAATGTTCACTGTCTACGTCTTGGCTAATATGATATATGATACCATAAACAATTTTAACGTCACGAGTCATATAACATTTGAAGTCATTCAAAGTCAATTCAAGTCAAGACTCAATACATTTTAAAATGATACGTCATTTTCGTCACATGGATTCAGAGTATATGGACATTCTTTAGGAGGATGGGGCAGTGATCCTTTGTGATTGCACTGTGATAGCCCGGAACCAACCTGTTGCTTCATGCTCAACTGAAGCTCATGTAGGCTTTAGTATCATTTCAATAGGGAGCTAATGTTCAAGACGAGCAAGTTCAGGTTGTCTACTCCCCAACTGCAGAGAAAGCCTCCGATGCTTTCATGAAGGGTCTTCTTAGAGTTGATGGAGCACCTCACAAGATGGGTGGGTGTAGACCCTACAATATGGCGTAATTGAGAGGTGATGTTAGACATAGGCAATGCCCTATCTGTGAGCCCCCAATGAGGTGGACAAGGCAATGTACTAGGGTTGGAGGGAGGATCACATGCCCAGTTTTGACCATGCTTCCAATACCCATACCTGCGGAAAAAGTCCTGAACAAGCTTTGAGAAAGACAAAACTATAAGAAACCCTTTTTATGCTTCTTAAAACTTAGTAATGCATCAAAATATAAGAAAAGACGGAAGTTTGAGTACATGCACTAGATGAACCTATTATTGAATCATCCTTGTTTGTACCCTTCGAACTCCTCTCTAAAAAGAGGCTAATTTGTATGCGTGCAAGCAAGCAACAATCCCTGACACTTGAAGGGCGAAGAAGGTCTGCACGTCCAAAGACAGACACAGAGCCAGCAAGGCTCAAGCAGATGAACAAGAAGCTGACGCCCCCAGTGAACATAGCATGCAAAGCGAGGGCTCTTCCAGAAGATTTTAGATCCCATTCATATGAAAAGTCTTCGTTATTGATCAATTTAAGCGCTGAGAGGGAACCGCTTAAGGTTGGCGCCAAAAAATGTCTTGGAATCGTTATTGATCACCACTCATCAAATACCAGAGACTGATTACGCAACAGATCAAAACGGTAACTCGTTCTGGACAAATAGTTCCCGTAGAATTGTGAGAGCTTGCTGGGCAAGTACACGGAAAAAGGAGGAAGATTGTGTTGGTCGAAAAATTGATAATCGTTATTGACCTGTTCGATTCATGATTGATTCGTTTTTTAAGTTATCAAAACTGGAAATTTCATCATTTGTACAGTCTTATGTGATGAATCTGCTTTCGCACAGAATTAAACTGCAACAATCAACGTGACATTCGAGCATTTTAAAGGATCGATTGCGCAAGCGAAAATCAAGCTGAATGCGGGGGGGGGGGGGGGGGGGAAGCGTCACCGTTATCCCCTCTCAGCGTCCATGACATGCCTCAGATCGAGGAGAAACGAGAAAAGCCGCTGAGGAAAGAGATCCAATGGGCCGAGGAATGCGATCGATGAGCAATGAGATTGAAAAGACTATGAGAGGAAGGGGAGTGGACTATTAGGTCAAAACGAGGAGGGAGGTGCAAGGTTCAACGGCGGCAACAGGAAAGAAACAAAATAGGAAAGAGCAGCAAACTGAGCGCGCGCGCGCGCGAGAGAGAGAGAGAGACGAAAGGTGTGGGAAGAGGCAATAAATGAGTTGAGAGAGACAGCTCCACAACGTGTGTTAGCGACGACATTGCGTCGCCAAATGTAGCGGCCTTCATGCATTGTCTTATTAGCTGGGCTTCGCTGGAGCCGCTATTTTGGCGGTGCTCGCTAGTTTTTGGCGAGTGAGGCTATCTTGGGAGGAAACTTGGAGGTATTGTACATCACATTTATATGGAGTTGTTGTTAAGAAGTTGCCGGCATGTCAGCCCTAGGGACTGTGCCTCGTAAATGAATACTTGCCCGTATTTCTCGTGTCCGATAAGGGCCTTCCTTTTCCATAGTACATACGTCATGACGCATCAATGCACGAGTCACCCTATTGGGGCTTCCCACGATGAATAGAGGGGGGCCCTGTTTGAAAAAATTCAATTAGAGCATGGTAAGAGGAGCTCCCCGCGGTGTTGAGAATGCTGAAACTGTAGCATTTGGATGCTACACTGGCTTTGCTATAGGCACGTCCCCCTGAAGGCTTGTGAGGTTGAAGACTACCGTAATGATGGCGTGTCAAGGATTTTGCAAGTTCTCTCAGCCAACAGAAAGGCCATCCAAGTCTCTGGACCAATCAAAGCACCTGGGCATTGCAATGCTAGGCTAGCAAAGCTTGAAATGGGGTTGTTGGGCTAGCATTGCAAAGCTGAAAGAAAGCCAGCTCTGGCAGCCCAACAGTCATGGGGCTGTGCAATCTGGCTGCCAATAGGGCTGTCCCAGCCCTACTAGCCTGCGCGAGGAGGTCCTCTAATAGAGCAAGAGAGATGGGGGGAAGGGGAAAAGGGGGGGAGGGATAATCAGCCATGTGTCCCTTCTGGACTTCTCTGGCATCAACTTGCTCAACGATAAAACACCCACAAATTTTGCATACGCCATCGCAAACCAACGTCGTGCCCAACTAGAAGGCCTTGTGATCAGACGGACTCATGGCTATGGAGCCAGTAGGCCTGGCGATCAAACGGCCATATAGGGTAGAGAAGCCGCAAGGAGCGGAGGGGGCAATTAGCGGCAAATGTCTGAGATTCATTCGCTAGGTTGATTGCGGGCAGGAGATGGGAGGCGAGGGATGTCGAGCAGGGTGAGGAGGGTGATGTCCAGCACCTTCGAGGGTCAGGGATGTCCGCCAAGAAATCCATCACTCCCTAAAGATATTCCGCAGTGTTTTCGGCTAGAAGAGCTTAAATTTCAAGCATGAGGTTTTGAGCTCCTAATCGACACACCTAATGCTTGTAAGGAAGAATGAAGCGACAGTTGCTTGTTGAGCGGAGGGAGTGAGAGAAGGGGAAGGGGACATTCACTTATGGTTATCATAATGCAAGTTGTGGATTGAAACTTGTTTCAGTTTTCGTGGAGGGCTAAAGAGGGTCCTGGGAGGTTGACAAAGGAGGAAGGGAGGGAGTAGTCAACAGAGAGGGAGAGGGATTTGGCTGTTAAACTGCAAGATTTTGAAGATTTCTTTGGTGAGGCCACATTTGGATTGGTTAATAGAGTTTACGAAAAAATGGGTGTTGAAGAAGTAATTCCAGTTTAGACGTTGACAGCCCAGATAGGCATCTTCCTTGCATAGATCAACCTCTTTAAACGAGAGGTTGCAAATGAAAGCAAGCGATCGGATAGAGAAAGGTGCTAAGAAACTAAGGTTGTCTAGTCAATGGAATGAACTTTCATTTCAATATGTCTATGGGGGAGAAGAGGCACACAAGAAGCAAAGTTTTTTAGTTCTTTGTTGTCAAGAGGTTTATGAGGCTCTAAGAGAGATTGGGAGAGGGTTCCAAAGAAGGCTTTATCTTCAAGGGATATGAAATCAAGGTTGATGAAGTTGTGAAAGTTGTTATTGGAAAGGGCTAGAGCAGCGGGGACAGAGGGGAAAAGCACCATTGAGAATGAGGATTTGTGAGGCTAGGAATGATAGAATGATACTCATTTAAAGTATCAATACCATTGAGATCTATGACAACAAGGTTGGAGGCACCTCTTTGAAGTCTAGCAAGGGTACCATCATTTTCGCTACAAGAGAACTTTAGAAGTTTAATCTAGTCTCATTAAGAGAGAGAGTTTTGATAAGTAACGGAGAAATTTTAGTAAGGGCTTCAAGGTCATGACTTTTAATAAAGGCAAAGAACTCAGTTTGTTGAAAACAAGAAAGTACTTCATGGGAGTCAGGAGCGGGCTAGACTCTATACTACTGCTTGGCAGTGTGAGCCATGAGCAATTTGCCATTTTAGTTGGTTAATACCTATTAAAATAAGCCGCCTTGTTTTGTTCAAAAAAAACTTACCTCACTTGCACAATCAATTCGATAAGTGGGCCTAGAAAATAGCCTTGGCATACTGGGCCTAGGAAATAGTCTAATCGACATCCATATCACATGCCATAATGCAAAGATCTTTTTGACATCCATGCCTCCTTCCTCGCTACTCGATCTATTGCATGTACAAGGAGTAGCCCCCCCCCCCCCCCCCTCCCCCGAGTCATCCAACTTGAGACAGCTCCAAAAAGCTTTTGGCATCCAGTAAATGCAACGGTGTGTACTCCAACTTGAGACAGCTCCAAAAAGCTTTTGGCATCCAATAAATGCAACGGTGTGTACTCGTATGGAAAGCTCACCCTTCAGATTGCATCAATGTCAAGCAAGCGAATTGTTGGGTTTCGATTACTTCACATTATAGGAGAGAGCGCGTCCATAAGCTAGGCTTCTTTTCTGTTTTCTTGGATTGCACTTGCATCCCGCCTAGCTTGCATTCTTCTTGCAAGTGGGCCTTCTTTGGTTTTCCTTGCACTCCTTTGGTAGCAGAGCGTTAGTGGTTGTTCCTTGGGGAGCAAAATCTTGACAATGATCTCTTGGTCTAGCTAGGGGAGCTCCCATCATAGCATCCTCAATTCCCAAAGTTGTTTAAATTTGCCTCTGCCCCTTAGACAAGTAGTAGCAGTGCAAGATACAGCAGTGGTAGGACAGGTCGTCATGGGTCTAACACCCTCAAGGAGACAGATTCAGGAGTGGCTGTAGGCTAGTTTAGCATTAAATGGTAGTCGTATTCAAGAGGTTACTATCTATGGCAAGGGTCTCTTTCTCCTCTAGCTAAGCTATCCAGCCACTTCACAAGCCCTCATGGAGCAGAGTTCGATCCTCCTGGGTCCACAATTGGTCTACCTTATCCCATTGTACCATGGTTTCATAGTGGAGGATATGGATATGACAAATCATGTCCCTCGTTTCTTGGGACTCCCAATGGAGTACAAGTCCATTATTCCTTCTATAGGAGAGCCTTCGGCACTGTGTTGGAGTCCCCTCCGATTACAGCAGCTTTAGCTGTAGTCGATGATGGGATTCCTAGGCTCAAGATAGTTGTTTCCCTTTCGGAGATGATTCTTCTAGAGACCTTGGATGGAGGATCACTTTGGCAAAGGGTGGAGATCTCTGGACTCCTAGGACAGTGCTTATGGTGCAGAGTCCAAACAAGTGGGGCACCTATCTCGAGATCATCCAAGAGGGCAGGTGCCACCTCCTCCCTCCTACACATGTTCATTAGGGTCAGCAACGTGAGCCATAAGAGGAAAGGGCCCAATGGCCTTCTAGGTAGCCCCATCAGGAGTCACAGACTCTGTGGGTGATGCCCTCTAAAGGCAAGTGGATCCCAATGAAAGGAAAGAAGAAGCTGAGCAAGTGAACTTGGAAGAATCGGAGATGCAGAGCCACACGCGAGGTGAAGAGCAATCAACAGACCCGTCGACAAATCACCCCCCCTAGGCAGAAGGGACTCCCGCTCCAATGGTGGACCCATCAAGCACCGAGCAAGTTTCCTCAGGGAAACCCTCTCAAGAACTGGAGGAGAAGCAGTAGTACCAGCAAGCCTCGATACAAAAATGGGCAGCCTCTTCTTCTTCGGTGGAGCCGTCACCTCCCTATCTCCCCATCCTTCGGATCCTTCTCCTCTCCCCCTCCCCCTCCTCTTCCCTCTTGTGGTTCCCCAGATCCACCTGCCACACCCCCTCCCCTCCTTCCTCATTCCCTCGGGAGGTCACCCTTATTACCCACCCCCCCCCCACCCCTATCCCCTACTCCACCGTCCATAGTTGAGGTATCCACCCCCTCCTCTCGAGCCCCTCCTACCCTCCATTGGGCAATGGCAAGGGGTTGGCTTCTACTTTAGCCTCCCCCTCGAAGAAGGGGAGCCCACCCTTAGAGGACTATGACCTCTCGATAGGAATCAAAGGTTAGCATGTCCCCTTCTTAGGTTTTGGACCCGATGCTTCGACCTGGATGGCTCCTATTAAGGGAGTTTTGGTAGTTCGAGCCGTAGAACTATCTTGCCATTCCGAATTCTTATCCCATGCCGCTTGAGCTGACAATTGTCATTCTACAACCACGTAAGGGGGGTCCCTTCAGCATGATCAAATCCCATACCCACCCTTTTTGAGGCATTGAGTTTGCCTCCATAGGGGAGGAGAAGTGGCTGCCATATATATTTGATGATATGATAGAGGAGTAGTTGTCTTGTATGATGAACGAGTGGATGGGGCCTTGCGGTTTGGACTTGTGTCTTGCTTATGAATCAACAGCTTTCTTCCAACTTGGTTTCATTCCAAAGAGACACTGGGGTGATTGACCTACCACCTGAGACAAAGACTAACTGATGCAATAGCATTGGTCACTATAGCAGAGTGCAGAGGCGTTTGGGCTGATTTTTCATTCATGATGCGGTGGCACTCTGGTCCATAGGGCATAGACACGGACTACTCCCCCTTCGATGCCCCGTTAAAATTGCTGAAGTCCCATTTCCTAAAAGAAGCTCCCAAACATAGGCGACTTCTGTTCTCTTCGACATCTTCACCATGAGCTCTATAGACACTGATGAGTTGAAATGTGCATGGCCTTCACGATCATGTACATAGACAACCCCATCGAGAGTTGCAGAGAGTAGTGGGAGGAAGGTCAGTTGACCTCCTCTTGGTCTAGGAGCACGTGTTCTCAGGGCTGATATTGCACGCTGCCACCACCTTCTCCTAAATTTGGGGCCTAAGGCCTAGTCCCCGTCAGTAGTGGGGAGGAATGGAGGGGTTTGTATTTCAGCTTCGCAAGCAGTGGCCTTTGAGGTATTTGACCAGGGGGAGCTAATTGCAATCAAGGCAATGTGGATGGGCCTTCGTATAGGGGGGCTCAAGATAGGGGTCCTGAATGTCTATGCAGCAACATCATGCAGTCAGCATCGACCAACCTTTTGGAGACACTTGACAAAGTGCCTCCCAGATGTTGACTCATGGATTGTTAAAGGAGACCTCAACAACCTTGAGTTCATGGAGGATAAACAAGGGGGGACCTCTTTCTCTGAGATGCTAGAAGTAGAGAGAAGCACGTGGGAGTAGTTTGTTTTAGCAATCTTTGGCAGAGACCCTTGGCAGGAGGTGGAGTTTACTAGGACTCCAGGCGGCCTACTTTTTTTTTGGGCAAAGGAGGCATGATGGGTTGCTAGAGCACCTAGATCGGTTCTATGTGGGAGACTGGGTGCTACACAGAGGGGGCTCCACTAGCATATTAGTGGGCACCACAATGTCTGATCATACTTTACCTCGAGTAGTCCCACTCGGATCTCCCCCAAAAGGGAATTTGTGTTCCAAACAACTTGCTCCAAGAGGAAGAGGTCCAACATTCCATAGCTGCGATCTGGCAGGAGTCTAGCAGCACAGCCAAAGGGAGGCTCCCCTGGCAGGATGGGTAGCTTGGGTAGCAGAGGCCATCCAGAGGAGTAGCACAGAGTTATAATCCAAGCACTTAAGAGAAGGCGTTCCCTGTAGGGAGAGGGAGATTGGCAGGATGGGCAGATTGGGTAGTAGAGGCGATCCAGATGAGCAGCATAGAGCTATAATCCAAGCACTTAGGAGGAGGTGTGCCCTGCAAGGAGGAGGAGAGAGATTTAAGGAGGGGTTTGTCCTTGATAGAGCACCTCAGAGAGCAGGAGCCTGGCTCGCAGTGGCTCAACGAGTGATGTTAGTCCACGAGGTCGATATTGCAAGAGTTGGAGGCATGGAGAGCCAAGTTCTCGTGCCATTCCTCCCGCTCTAGATGTGTGCAACAAAGAGATAGGATGACTCGTCAGTTCTTTAGGTCACTAGACCCCGCTCAATAGGGTCATTGCAACAGTGGTTGCTTAGGGATGCATAAGGACATATATGTATAGACCCCCCACGAGATTTGAACATGAATTTCTACAGTCAATTGTTCCAAATAGATGAGGAGTCCCCAATGTCTCTGGTGGTTAGGAAGGCACTGTGGAAGCAGGTTCTAGTGGTGGTGGTCTCTCCAAGCCTAAGCAGATTCCTAGGGGCCCTCATAGAAGAGGAGATCTAGGAAGCCCTCAGACCCCCCAGAAGTGCCCCGAGGAGGATAGTTTGGCCCCAATTTCCTTTTGTTTCTTTTTGGAGTGTATCCACACTCCGCTTTGGCAGGCCTAGCAGGAGATTTTTGACATAGGTTCCCTCATGTAGTCCATGAGTCGCGGCTGGATTTGCTTACTCCCAAAAGGGGGGGACAAGCCAGACATTTGGCATTGCAGACCAATCACCCTACTAGACACCGCTTACAAGATCATGGCCAAGGTCATGAGTTTGAGGCTGAGGCCCCACTTTCCAGATATCATACATGACACATAGATAGGTTTTGTTCACGAACGCAGTATCTTGGATAGCATTTTCACTTTTTGGGAGGTAGTGGATTGGGCCCATGAGGAGGCGCAACCTCTCGTCATCCTTCTCTTGGACCTTGAGAAGGCTTACAACAGGATGGAGTGGTCTTTTGTGGAGGGAACTATGAGGAGGTTACACTTTCAAAGAGATGGATCAGGGGGGTTTTAGATCTCTATGCAAGGAGTTCTAGCCAAGTGACCATTGGCGGCTATGCAGGAGAGGACATTTTTCTATCCCATTCGGTTCAACAGGGCTGCCCTCTATTCCCCTTCCTTTTCCTATTCTTGGCGAAGGCCATGGGCTATTTTCTATGCTGCCAGCCAATGAATCTTGTAGGCATGCGACTCCCAATCTAATGGGAGAAGGAGCTTCTAGATGCAAAGTCTCTGGAGGGCTCATCGGTGAGCCTGGAGATGGTCAGGGGGCTCTAGCCATCTCCTGTGAGGCCTCCAAAGCTTGATTAACTTGCCCAAATCCGTAGGTTTCTTTACAGGCGTGGAGGAGGCCTAGGAGATTTAGGACTTGGGGGTAGTCCTCAGTTTCAGGTGGATTCCATGCAGTGAGACAGTGAGATACCTAGGGTGCTAGGTGGGTTTTGGATATCATGGTAGAGCAAAAGTTTGCTTTGATTTTGGAGAACGTTCGACGCAAGCTATTATATTGGAGCTCAACCAAACTCTCACTCGCAAGCAGGGCACTAGTCGCCGATCAAGTCTTACTCGCCAATTCCTCATACATTGCTTCTTGCTAGTGTTTCGATAAGGATGCATGGGACAACTCAAAGGACTGGTGTGGAACTTTCTCTAGGCACGCTTGGATGGCATGCGGAACACCAAGGCTAAAGTGGCATGGCAAACCATGATCCTTACACAATCACGCGATGGGTTGGGCATCATAGACGTGGAGATGTAGAGCCGAGCACTCCTCGACAAGCTAGTGGTTTGGGGCCTCACACCTAGCATAGAACCCTTGAAGCTCCTCCTCTAGCAACCTCTTAGGACCCCTGTTGAACAGGTGGTCAGTGGCAATGGTCTTATAGGTGGATCTTCTTAGAGGCACTACTAATAGGGAGAGGCTCCCCTTTCATGAGGAGCCTGTGGCACAAGGTCTCAGGGGGACTCATTCGGGCAAGCCCTTCCTGCAGGCAGGAGTTTGATAAACAGGCAATTCTTTAGCATCGAGAGGTCAAAGATACAGATGGATGGATGCTAGGGCAGAGGACACACATTAGATGGGCACAGTGGGACAACAATGGCCCAACCATCTCTTTGGGTCCTAGAGATGGCTCCCCAGGGACCCTTAGGCCAAGGTAGGGGCACTCTCTCATATGCAAGGAGCAGATCTACGAGTGGCAAAGATTGATATAGCAATCCCTAAGTCGTGGTGGGAGGGGATGCATAGCCCTTGGACACCCCAACTTCTAGGATGGTCAGTTTTGTAGACAAGGGTGCCTCTCAAGGTCCATTTTTTTAGAGAGCACCTGGGATTCATTCGATGCAGATTCTAAAGGGTGGGTCTTGGCGGACTTCTACAGAGTGAATTTGAGAGGGAGTCGGAGGACCTAGCAGTGTTGGAGGATTTAAAGTGGCAGAGGATGAGGGTTGTTGGCTGCCTATGCAGAGCATGGCATATAGATCGGGACCACGATCCTATCTAGTCCATAAGGTGCAGTATGGAGACTCTAGTTGTGGGAGAGCAGGCCCCTTAGGGATGTTTAGTGGGATCCACTAGAGCGGTTCTGGCTAGTATGATGACAAGGGCACTCTGGTAAGTTAGAGAAGGTGCCCTTGTTTTTGTACATGCTGCGTATTGGCAGACGCATTCAGTTAGAGGTAGAAGCATGGACCCCTCGAGGGAGCGGAGGTTCCTAGGGAGGTTGTCAGTCGGTTTTGGCCATGATTATGGTCCACCCTGAGACCATAGAAGATATCATACTTCTTCTGGATGGTGGCCCATGGGGGTTTCGCCTATCAGCCCCTAGTTGGAGCAGATGAGGGTGGATGTCAAGTATGCTCGTTGCTCGGAGGAGGCATTTGAGACAATCTCGGACTTCTTATGGAGCTATCCGGAAGCACAATGCATTTAGATAGTGGCTTTCCAGATTGTGGCCAGGACACAGAGGATGTGTAGAGACTTTATGTGGGAAATGGTGGCATGGCTCACAGAGGGACACCATTCTTTCTCTATTTATCTAATCTCACCATCCATGGTGAGTAGATCAACCTAATTGAGTTTCTCGAGGCAATCCCACCATGCGGACCCTCCCGCAGCCTTCACCAAAGGACAGTGTCTAGGAGACAGTGGCCAGTATCACTGCCTATAACATCTGGGCTACCCATTGCAATCAGGTGATTGGCCACTCTAGTGGCCATCTGGTAGGACATCATCTTCACTCTGTGTACTAGTTGGGAGCAGTGTGTGCCAGTTGGGAGCGAGGGACCACCGAGTGGCGGGAGCGTTTCTGCAAGGCTTGGCCTGCAGGCATCTTCTACACATTTTTGGCAAGAGATATCGACTGGATGTACAGGCCACCATCCTAGCTCTTAGCCCCTATCCTCGACCATCCTTAGACAGCTAGTTGGGATTGTCAACAGGATGGTCTTGGATAGCCAAGGGTTTTTTTTTTTACTTACCATCATCAGCCCAATTTTGGTTACTGATTTGTATGAGGATTTTCAAGCATTAATTTGCAAAAAAACAAAGTCAAAATGATTTTGCATAAATTACAAAGAGTTGAGCTTCGATAAGTCCTAGCAGGCATCACTTTTATTGAAGAGGAGAGTCTGCATACCTGCCACCATCCAACAATAAAAATGTAGTGAGAACCCGCTTAAACCTTAGTTGGGAAGATAGGTGTCATAAACACCTCTCCCTTGCCATCAGGGTCAAAATAAAGATAGAAGCTTAACAACAATGAACTTAAATAGCTTAATGTATACTTATGATGGAAATAGGGAGAGAGTGTAGAATAGAAGGAGCTTATTTGGAGTTAATAAGGCGGGGGAGTTTTAAAGGGTAGCTATAGTGGAAAAGGGTTAAGAATTGTAAGTTAAGATAAAAAAAGGGTTTAAAAGAGATAAATAAACATGAAATCTTAGTCAGAAGAATATAGGGGAGTGGTGTATAAGTTTTAGAAAAAAGAGGATCAAATGGATATAAAAGGTGAAGAAAGGAATTATTAAGAGTGCTATATAGAGAATGTAGGAAACAAGGTTAGGGTGAGGTAACTAAGAAAATTTAAGGTGAAAGGATTCTTAAAATAATTGTAAGAAAATAACTAAGGGTTAGTAGGGTGTAAAGGGAGATAATAAGTAGGAGGAGGGGTAAAGGGGAGGGTAGGAGCAATAGAGATAGTAGAGAGTAGGATAACTATAAAAGGAGAGAGGGGGTGTATGGGGATTGAGAGAGAAACTTAGTAACATTAAAAAAAAGGATGCAAAGGACATCTCCAAACATTGGATGGGGACAATCATGGATTTTGAAACAGCTCCCATGTGAATAGATATGTGCATCCAAATGTAGGCCTTCTATATCATAGGCCCACTCGTAAGTACTTCATAGTGTACTAGGGTTGGTCATGCTTCAAAGTATTTGCATTTAGTTGGGGACATTGACACAAATTTCTTATGTCTTAATTTTTTCTTATAGATTTGTGTCCATCTAATTACAAAGAATGGAAGCCTATAGCATGCATAACTCGAGTGTTGCAGAAAGGCGGGACCTTGTTTTATCACCCAATGCATATCGTGCTAGATCAAGAAAGCAAATATGGAAGATTAGAACCTCTTCCCTTGCCTTCTTTTGATAGTCAAGAGTGGCTACTTCCAAGCGTAGAGATTAGCGAATCATATAGAAATAGAATGTTCAATGATGTGAGAAATGCTATGAAGCCAACTACTAGTGGAAGAAATGCTAGGTTGAGCTGATTTATTCCATTCCATGCTTTGCAGATTTCTTTGTAATTGTAGGCAATTGAAACAACAAAGATAACCTATACTCACAAGAGCTTAGCAAGCCCCCACCCTAGGATTATTATTTTAGACTTGATAATCACAAATTTAGATATAGGGATGAGCCAAACATCCTTTCTAAGAATTTTTGTCCCCTACATACTTTGGAGATAATAGAGACGTGATGACAAGGGTTTATCTTTTTATCCCAAAGATTGCATATTAATAATATCTAGTTGCTCGGAACCTCGGTGCTTCAACAATGCGATTGGCCATGAAGCATTGTTAGATGTATGAACACAAATCCCAAATAATACAAAGCAATGTGTCATTTCTTGTAAAGATTGTATTTAATCATTTGCACCTCTATATCGATGGCTCTATATGGTCTATGAATATTAAATTGATAAATCTTTATAATTTTAATTCTGTGTGGATGTGTATACATGTATTATTTGAGAGAGAGAGAGAGAGAGAGAGAGAGAGAGAGAGAGAGAGAGAGAGATTGTGCAAGGGTGGGTGAGAGAGAGCAATTTGAGTAAGAGAAATTTGTGTGTGTGTGTGTATGTTTGTGGAAGACACCCCTTTGCATAGTGAAATAACAAAAGAGTGAAGACAATGGAATAGAAAGAGAAACTTTTTGAATTAAAGGAAAAGTTTGAACAAGTAGGTGAACCCCTACTAATATTTATAAAAGAGTTAAGAAGAGGTAGGCAATATTGTCAAAATGTTTTTGCATAAATTGCAAAGAGTTGAGCTTGGATAAGTCCTAGCAAGCGTCACTTTTATTGAAGAGGAGAGTCTGCATACTTGCCACCATCCAACAAGGAAAATGTGGTGAGAAATCGCTTAAACCTTAAGTAGGAAGACATGTGTCATAAACACCCCTCTCTTGTTATCGTGGTCACAATAATAATAGGAGCTTAACAACGAGCTTAAACATCTCAATGTACACTTACGATTGAAATAAGGAGAGAGTGTGGGATACGAGGAGTTTATTTGGAGTTAATAAGGTGGAGGGTTTTCAAAGGGTAGGTACAATGGAAAAGGATTAAGAATTGGAAGTTAAGCAAAGAGAAGAAAGGGGTTTAGAAGAGATTAATAAACATGAGATTTTAGTCATAAGAGCATAGGGGAGTGGTGTATAAGTTTTAGAAAAAAAAGAGTCAAGAAAAAGAGGATAGAGAGGATAAAATGGATATAAAAGGTGAAGAAAAGAATTATTAAGAGCGCTATATAGAGATAATGTAGGAATCAAGGTTAGGGTGATGTAACTAGAGAATTAAAGGTGAAAGGATTTTAAAAATAATTACAATAAATAATTAATGGTTAGTAAAATGTAAAGGTAGATAAATAGGAGGAATAAAGGGGAGGGTAGGAGCAATAAAGATAGTAGAGAGTAGGATAGCTACTATAAAAGGAGAGGGGGTGTATGGGGAGTTGAGAGAGAAACTTAGTAATGTATAAAAAAGAGGTAGTAAGGGGATAAATCACAAAAGAGAAGATAATAAAAAGAAATAGATAGTAATGAGAAATAATATAAAGGGTGTAAGGAGGGTTAGAGAGGTTAATACAGAGGTACATTGAGAGGCTAAAAGAGAGACAAGTTAAAGAATAGAGAGGTTAATAGAGAGATTAATTAAAATTCAAGAAAAGAGGTAAGCGGGGAGGGGTTTGGTGTTTCTTGGATGAATTTCCTACTGGAAGCATCCCTCGGCCTGCTCATAAACAGCTTGCCCCTTATGTCCTTGCAGCGTTACCTGCTCTATATGTATCCCTTCATCCGTTGGTGGCACAAATAGAGTATCCATCATTTTCACGTCCACCCAATCGCAAGGATGAAGGAGTCTATTGTATCTATAATGACCTCTCTTTAGTGTCAAAATCCTTCACCATCAAGGTGACCCTATGAGTATGAACAGCAACAATCATGCTATCTTGGAAGAATTCTATCATCCAATCTTCAGCTGACTCTTGGAGGGCAAATAGTGCAGACCTATGCCATCTATATCCTAACTGATTGTCATCCTAGAATTCCCTCACAAGCCTTTGAAAGGGAGCCTTTAGTATTGCATATCCTATGGCCTTTTGTGCCTTCCTTATCTCCATAAATGCTGATACCTTTTGGGAGAACCTCCTCTTCTTTGCCTGTTTGAGGATGTGCATTGACTTCCCTTTTCTCTTATGAGAACCTCTGACATTCGCACTAGAAGTAGTGGCAGCTTGAGCAATGGGAGGCTCCTTACCAACCACCTTGTCTATCTTCTTTGTCCTTGCCATGATAGTCTTCCTGCTTGCAAGCAAGGGCTTAATTAGAGAAGGAGAGCAAGACAAAACATGCAACAAGAAACATATGCTAAAGCGTGCTTAAGAAAGTGATTTGGAGGGTTGGTGGGAGTTGGCAACATGCCAAATCACTTTCTTGAGCACATTATTAAAAAACTATCTCACACACTCTGTTTATCTTTCACATTCCATTAAATTGATTAGAAGTCCAACACAACTGAAAGATGACACAATCAGCAATGTAGAAAATGAACAGTAGTCCCTATTGGCCTTGTAGAGAAAGAGGAGCAAGACCAAACATGTAACAAGAAACATATGCAAAAGTGCCTCATAAAAGAAAAGGGCGGGAAATGCACTGATTGGTCTTCCATTTAGACATACAATATTACCTCAACCATTAGGCCAATTATTTTTTAGTGTGATAACGTGGTAGCCTTTAATTATATCATGACCATTGGGTGGTGTGAACCACATCTCCCGGCAGTGGTCCTCCTCTCCATTTTCTTCCTTTGTGTCCAAGCACATCGTGTGAAGCCACCCTTAAAACACAGTGAATGATCATCAATCTGACCAATATATGAGCTTTATTTTTCTTTTCTTGTTTTTGTTGAGTGAGCTTGTCTAGATATGGTAAAGAGTAGAGCCAAGGTGTGTTAATGAGTTGTTTCATCGATTTTGATTTTTCATGGTCACATAACTTTGCGATTTTTTGTGTTTTTTGGTCCTAAGATGTAAGTTGGAGTGTTTTCAATGTTAAAGTCCCCTAAGATGTCTACCATATTTTGAAGTGCATGAATAAGGAGGTTCATACTCGAGTACTTTTGGAGATTCATACACATTAATTATTCCTATGGTTTGTAATGTTAAGAGTTGAACATGGTAAGCAAGCACTAACATCTTCATTGAAGAAGTAGTGTTTTTTTACAAGGTGGAGTTCTTGTTTGTGGTATGTTGCGATGCCTAGACCATTTTCACCACAAACATGACAAAAGCATTTCATGCAAGGTTACTTTGACCATCTCTTAGAGACAATATTTTTATAGCAAAGATGCTGAGGCTTGAGATAATGTCTACTCTGTGTGAGAAAAATGACCTTGTGTTTAGTGATTGCCAGGTGGGTGTAGGGTTTTGTTATACAACGAAGTCAACTTGCTTAAGGCACCATGCATGTGAAGACTCAAGGCACCCTATTTCTTAAAGGGATGTAGAGTCAACCTTGATGCGTTTCATTTGCAATTCCTCCAAAATATATAGGTTTGCAGGATCTCGTACACGTGAAAGTGCTATGTAAGCAAGACCAGGTGACATAATGTTGGTATGGTTCTTGTATGGTCAAATGCCAATGAGTTCATTGAAAGCCCTTGCAAATGATGTATTGTTCTTGATACTGCTTGTTGTATGGGGAATTGGTTTTCGCAAACTATGTTTAGATTGCTTTTTTCTATTTGAAATCACGAGCACTTTGAAAGATTGGAGTCCATGACTATTGTGTGTGTTCTGTCTATAAAGGATCGAGTTGTTGCACGTCCTTGTTTTCCATTGTTAGTGTTGAGTACTTAACCCAGATGACAAAAGGTTTTTTTCTCGTGTCGAAGTGCTTGAAAACACAATCAACACCATTAACAAGCTCGTTTGTAATGTCTAGGTTGCTAGAACATATTTCTATCATCGTGCTTAGTTTTACCCTTAGCTTGGCATGCAAGCCTCCGTAAGACTTTGGGTCGGTTGGTACTTGGGTTGTTTTGCTACATGTTTTGTACCTCATATCTTTTGCCTTTAAAAAGTGTGGTTGGGTGTGTAGAATGTCAAAGACATGTTTGTTATACTTGGCAAACAGTGGTATCATTGGATGACTACGCCCCTTCACATATATGATTTAGAACTTCTAAGAAGTAGATATTGTATTAGTGCATAATTGTTTGAGTACAAGAGGTGGACATTCCAAATGGAGGGCAATATCGCTAAGTTAGCTGATCTTTTAAAGAAAATCCAAGGATCTTTGGTGAGGCTTGCTTGGCACGTCACCGTAGAAAAGCACATCCAAACATCTAGAGGGTTCCAAATGGATGTGTTTGATCTCTCACATACACACACCTATAGCAAGTTGGCAAGAGCACTAGTGCTAGCAAACACCAACAAAGCAGCCTATGATGTGGGTGGGACAAGTATACACCCGGCTCTTCATTTTCCTTTAATGACATCCCCCTACAAAAGCCTAGCGCTTGAGAGCCTTGCAAACATTATCTACTTTGTACCAAATTTTGGAACTCATTTTTGATGAGGTTTCCTTGATAGGCCAAAATAACATCATTTGCACCAAAGTGTTATTGACTGCTTTGTGTGTGTCCTTATCTACTTTTGTCATCTATGAGGTGCAATATGGAACATCTCCACATGGGTTCAAGATGAATTGCATGCCTATGTTCACTCCCCATAGTTTTAAAATTTTTAGATTGAAATTGTTTGTAAACATATCCTTTGGGTGCCTTTTAAGTAGCAATGTAGGTTATGTGATACTTGCACATAAAGCAAGAATGTATTCTTCATTTGTTAGGGAAAGTGGTGCTAAAAATCCATCAAAATTAAGCTGCAAAGTTGAGGCTTCTGCCAACAATGTGGAGGTACATTTGAATTATGCTTGCACATGGATGCGATCAACATTCCTTCCAAGGGAAGCAAAAAGGTTTTCCTATAACTTGTGCTTGTAATTAGGGGATGTTTAGAGGCAACTGAAGTCACAAAATCCAATACGAGATTGCAGTAGTTTCTCCACATTTGTGTCATCTAGTGCATCTTTTACTTGGAGTGTTTAACCTCACCACTGTCCTTTACACATATGGACTCATCTCGAGGGGAACACAACGTTGCAAACCTTTTATTGTTTTGAACAAAAGGTCTCTATCGACATCGTGAAGCATCTATGTTTGGGCTATGTCTTAATAGGACATTTGCTCAAATATGGTGTAGTTATGAGCGTGACCATAGAATAAAGTGGGGAAAGCTAGTTCTTTATAGTATTGGTCTTTGAAGATGCTCAAGGGTGAGAATCCTTGTGAAGGAGCAATAGCTATTGGCTTATCTTCAAAAGTGTATGACTTGTTGACTTGCGTAGATTCCATGGACAAGAATGTCCATTTCAAGTTGTTCTTTTGAATTCTCTAGATTGTTTGCAGGTCCCAAGTGATGTTCCTCTATCTATGCATGCAAGTTCACTTTGTGTGGTCAACCCAAATTGGGTTGAGCTGAACTTTCTTTTCTTTGTATAAAGGACTAAGGAGAAGTTCATTCAATGCTCGAATTGTTAGAGTGGGACGCACGAGGCCACTCATGTAATTGTGAGCATACTCAAGTTTTATTTTCAAGGAGACCATCATTGTGATGCCATCTATCAAAAAATGGAAGAACACGTTATGCTCTATCGACATTTACTACAGTCCCACAAAAGCTGTATTGGCTGTCATAGCTCAATTCTCAAATTTGTGTGAAGGTATTCTTATTGAAATAAGGCAAGGTCATTTAGAGAACTTATGAACTTGGCTTTTGACAAAAGCGTCATATTCTTGTAGCATAATGTTGGGAGTTTGTTTTTGTTGATTTGGCTCTAGCAAAGGGAACACAAGCATCTTTGATTTAAGGGCATGCCATTAATTGCAACATCATGGTGCTCTAATGATACCGTTTTTTAAAATGTTCACCCCCTCAATTTGGATTGAAAGGTGAGAGTATTGCAACAAATACAAGCAAACTGTGGGGAGTCTTCTATCCTTCTTTCATATGGGTAGATACCTTGTTTGTATACCTTTTTCAAAGTTTAGGCCTTTTGTATACACTTAGCCTTAGCGAGCTTTCTAGCAAATTGTGCAAATTGTTCTTCATGCACTTCCAACCAAGGAACATGTGTACATTTGTTAAAGGAGTTATTTCTGCAGGAGTGCATGTCTCATCAAGCAAGAGCATGTGATAATGTTTTGTGGTGGAGAATCTTACTTTGAATGCCATTGTAGTGTTTGTGTCAATGAGACAAAATATCATGAATGCATTTGAAAAATGGGTCAGACAATCATGGAGCAATACACTTGAAGTGGAATATTCTTAAGCATTAAGAAATTTGCTTTCTCTTGAGGACACAAGCAGTGTTATGGATGGACATTGTAGCAAGAATAGACCAAGGTGACTTTGTATGGTTATCAAGTGTAGAATGGAGTCACGAAGAGTTTGGAGCAATGAATTGTAGGTAGATGAAGGGAAAATTTCCAACAAGAAACTTAGGATGTCAATATTTTATGGTTTGTTGGATTGAAAATTTGCATTTCTCACAAGATCATGTGTTAAGGTTTTTAATCATGTCCATCTTCTAGCAAGAGTCCAAAGTCTTTGTAAAACATTATAACATTAGTTCAATAAACCCATCAATAAAAATTTTGCAATGAGATAAAGAAATTAAGAATATTGCTTCCAATAAGAATTTTATTGTAGTATTCATCCCCTTTATCAAGGACTCTCTTCACCTAGGCATCTATAGATGGACTCTGTTGTGACCTTCCTCAAGTCCAAACCAACATTCACTCTCCGATAGAATGCCACACAAAATGTAGTTGATGGGTCACTCATTAGTTGCTAGCCACAAAACCTCCACAATCCCTTATAGCTCGTGAGCACTAAGCTTTGATGGGGTCTAGATTTCCTCGATCAATTTCTTCTTACTTTCTTGCATCCCACAACTTCTCCTAGTAGAATATACATTTTCTTTGAATCCATATAGCTCTAGAAGGCCAAGGGATTACTGTCCTTAACTGTGCACAACCTCTCCTCAACAAATATTCTCCTTTAGACTATCATCTCCTTTTGAACACATCTTGCCCTTCCAAATAGAATTGATTGTAGCTCCTTCCAATCTGAGACAAGCCTAAAATCTTTAGTGCAGGAAGGAGGACAACATCCTATCATACCAATCTAGATATATTCATAACCAGGCCCACAACCTTTGCCATGTATTAATTTCAATGTAGGGCACTCCACATTTGAAAAGCCTCAAGAGCCACTTGCATGCCCCTTACCTTTCAAGGAATGAGACGCATCCCAAGAAACAACCTTAGAAACTTCTCCAATTCCAACCAATGGTTATTTCTAAGGTGCCAAATTGAGCCCACATTAGTTATTGTAGCAAGCACATGGTATATAACAAGATCCTAGGAATTCTATCCATAGGGTAGGCCATGCCAAGCCTTTAACTTCTCCCTAAGATTTTCCCAAAACCTTTCAAACCTCTGACTAAGATTAATCACAACCCAGGGGATATCCCAAATATCTAACCACCACACACCTTTCAATCCATTAAATTGGTAGCTCCTCCATCAACCCAGGTTTCATGCCACAATCAATCCTTAATCAATCCATATGGAGAAGGCCTTCAACCAACTATATATAGACCATGTTAATCACATCACAAAATATCTCAAGAAGATTACTCAATTTATCCTTCTTAATGATTAACTACAAGTTCGCCATCAAACTTGAAACTATGTGGGGTTTGAAGACTGCCTTTGCTATTAAGAAAGAACTTCCTGCCTCTATAGGAAGTTTCTTTGTCGTCAACTATGGGTTTTGAATCGATCTCCACATGCCCTCATAACTTGGAGTTAAGAGATAACACTTCGCACAAGGAGATGCAGGAAGAGGACTGAAGAGAATTCAAACTGGCATAGATTTTGAAAATATCTTTAACTTCAAATGTCTTAATTGTGATTGTCTAAATGTGCCACTTGTTATTCATGTAGATACAATGACCTTGTACTATATTTATCACCTGTAGTAGTCTGACTATAGTTCTCAACTAGTTGTTTACTTCCCAGAGTTACAGAAGGCTTCAATCAAAATCCATTTATTGGACCTGGGAAAATACTCTCATGTAGAAATGCAATATTGAATGTACCATATCCTAGATTTTTCACCATCCAAAAGGGTCCTTCATACCAAATTTTGAGTTTAAAGATAGACATGCATGAAGTAAATTGAGTGGTATGAGTGTTTACATGGCAAAATGGAAAGATTGATCACATCATCATTCTTAAGTAAGGCATGTTGCAAGTAGTGTAGCTATCAATGATGATGAGTGTATGCAACTATTTGTGTATCTTTGGTGGTTGTAGACACATTGCTACTCTGCATCTTTGATGAATCATTTGTTCAACAAATCATCCAGTGGCCTTTTTCCCTTCTTAGGCTACATGAGGGTAAATTTTACCTAATGAGAAATTGTGACAAGTTTTTACAATCAAAATTTTTTAACAGTGAGTTTATACATCACCTATGCTTCTCCTAGGAATCTTCATCCAGTTGTGGGGGTGTGCATGCATGCAGGGGGGGGTGGGTTATGCATGCACGCAAGAGGGGGTGTAGGTGTGTGCAAGGAGGTGTGTAAGGCATAGTTTTGGTCTTCGGCATGTCTTCTTTGCCAATAGGAATTTGATAGAAGCTACATGCACATGCACAACCCTCCCCCCTGCATGCATGTGGTTTTAAAATCTTATGTTAAAGAACATTAAAGAAGATTACCCTTTGTGAAAATGTTAGGGCTAGAGAGAGGAAGAGGGAAAGGAGAAGGGACTTCAAACAAGACAAGGGGAAGGTGGATGAGTTGGCATTTACTAAAGGAAAGAGCATGGAAACATAATACACAAAACTTGAAAAGAAGAGAGAGCTTGTATTCCTCAACACTTGCATACATCTGAAGACTAAAGTCAAACTTTTGACTTTGGTTTTGGAAAGAAGAGAGATCTTGTATTCCTCTAAACTTACATACAACAATGAAGACCAAAGTCAAACATTTGGCCTTTTATACATAGCAATGCTTCCATACACCTATGTATCTGGCTACTGGTTTAAATGGTCTACCCAATGAAACCCAAGACCCACTTCTGAAATGGATCTAGAGGTGAAATTGAAGACAGTGACATTCTATTTCTAGTTATTGGATGATCATTTCTTTGGCAATACGTGCATATTCATGTGCATCCTTGATTGTTACACCTTATTTGAATAATATTTTTTGATCTGATATCTCTTGAGAAGTGACCTCCGGAGGACCGTTGGTGTGCTTTGTACAGTGTTGCATTCTATTCATGCTCTAGCACACATTGTTGAAGTATTTGATCTATGCCCCATTCGTATAATGCTCCAGCTAAAACCAAAAAGGTTTACTCTTGAGTGTGAGCCTATGCCTTTGATCTATCAACATATCTTGAGGAAACCCTCCATCCATAAAAGATTGTATCATGAATTGTACCAATATGTACCTTGGATTTTGGCCCCACCTCAAATAGGGTTACATCTAGTAATTCATTCAATATACCTTTCTTCTAGTTCCTATTCTGATTCCAAGAGGCTTAGATAGCTTATGACAAAAGGTTGATTGCCTATCATGTGGATAAATGTATGAGCAAATTCTTATGGTAGTATCCACTGTGTTAGTTACATATTGGTTGTAGTTTGTTCACCAAATACACCAAGGCTTGATGATCAATATGGAATACAATTTTGTTGCCCAAAAAACAGTGTCAAAACTTGCCAAGTGAGTATATCATTCCAAGATACTCCCTTTCAATCATAAAATAGTGTTTTTTTGCCTGCATCAAAGTTTGGCTTGCACAATAGATCGGTTTGATACCATCATTTTTGTCTTTTTTGCATCAATATGACCCTAATCGCTATATCTGAGGCATCAACAAATACATGAAAAACTAGCTCTCAATTTGTTTGTTGCAAGATTGGAGCTATGACTAGCATCCTCTTTAATAGCTAGAACACTTTGTGCTACTCCTTAGCCCACACCTATGGGATGTCCTTTCTAGTGCACCGTGTGAGCGGTTGGCAAATATAGTATAAATACCTTAACAACCAGTAATGCCATTTCACCTAGCCTATGAACCACATCACCTCCTACCTTTTATGGATCAATTGCCATGCTATTGGCTAATATCATATTCCCTAACAACACTCATCGGTGTTTTGGAAATGCACACTTTGCCAGATTGAGACTAAGTTTGGTAGATCTACCCTTGTTAGAGCACACCTTAGGTGTGCTATATGATTGAATCTTTTTCGTTTCCTTCGTGGGAGTATCGATGGTTGCCAATCACTCACTATCATAGTTCCTTTACCAACTTGCTCTAAACTTTTGGCACCATGTGCAGTAATTGATCTATTGTGAGTTGAACCTATGCCTATTCCAAAGATTTGAACAATTTGTGGATAGGTTCTCTCTTCCATACCTTGTACCTTCGAGCTACACTTCCTAGATTTCATCAAATTGACTTTTGAGCATTGAGTGATTCTCATTGGTGGATTGTATGTCTCATTATTGTATCATCATTATAGGTTGCCACACCTCTTTGGTTGTATCTACCCCTTGTAAGTTTTGAATTTCCTACAAGACTCCAATTCCCACTACTTCTTAATCCTTCCATTTGATGTGCTTGTCTTTCTTAATTAAACTTTGCCACATTCAAAACTCAAACTCTCCTTTGGAGCGGGTGATTGCAAGGACTCCAACCTTCTGTGGATCGCATGGCACCTCCATGACCTATATACACATTGAACAGTCACACTACTACTGCGCATAAGTGAAATTGACTGTAGGTTTCTTACCGAATATGTTTGACAATTCTTCAATGATCACATCGTTTGGCTGGGGAGGTTGCTCCACTATATTTTGTTGCCATTCTCTTTGAGCATTATTTCCATTCTAGAAGATTAAGATACCCAATTCTTGTCTGTGTTTGCACCACTAAGGGCGGGCAATCTGGGCCAACACGATGGCCGTTTTCAAGACACAGTAATTGCAATCTTTATCAACACCAAAATCTTATCCCCAGGAATTTGTCCTTTGATTCCAATTGTTTCTCTATTGACTCCATTTAATTCATTGTTGGTCCCAATTGTTTCTCTGTTAGATTTGCACCACCTGTTGGGCTACATTGGGTTCTAATACAACCTGTTTTACATTAGTTACTAAGGTACATGGAGCTTGTGGAGCCAAATTGATATGGACGTTTGGATTATACCAATAGACTTCTGTTGGGTGATTTTTTTTTGACAAATCTAACAACCCATTTTTGACATTGCTTCGGTGACTCCAAAGTTCTTTAGTTTCTCCTCTACCAACTTTTCTACTTTTGTAGATGTTCTTTTCTCGAATTTCCACTTCTCCTTAGATTTCTTTAGCTCCTTCATCAACTTCTGTTTCTTTTTCCATTTCTTGAATTACATAGTTTTGTATACTTCCCAACAGTTCAATGCTTCTTTGGTCCACCATTCATAATTGAAAGGATGCGAGATCCAATCTATATTATTTCATTTCTCTTGCACATGAATTGGGTAAAGATGTTGACCCTAGGCCTGCCACCCAATCTTGGCCAATGAAGCGGTAATTGACATCTTTAGGTTCGGCGTAATATGTCTCATCCTCATTTGAATCACTATCGGATGTTTTACTATCAAGATTTGAGTCTTCCTCAAATTCAAAATCTTAATCTTTCGTATCAAAATCTAATCTGTATCTTGTTTTGGCTCACTTGGTAGAGTCGATCAGGTCATTAAATTTGACTCCTCCAGCTAAGATCTCTAATTTTTTTACTGCACTACGGATTGCGGGTCGGAGCCCTTTATAACAAAATATTTTGCCAATGTCGTAGTTGTCATTCTTTTCTCTTGATACAACCATGCATTCAGATCCTAAATTTTTGCACATAGTCTTCCACTAGCAACGTTTTTTGCCTCAACTCTTTTAGTTTCTTACGACATCATTTGGGGTTTTCTGTTTTCTAAAAGGCACCAAGCGTGCTGTCTTCAAAGCATTGTATTTAAAAAAAATGTGCAACTCCATAGGGGATGAACCAGCTCATGATAACATACCTATGAATTTGTTGCATGTTGTTTGTGTCCCCAAATATAGTCTGAAAGCCACTCTTCAGCCATGGCATCTCAAATTGGTCTATTTAGATATTCGGCTCTTTTGTTTTTGAACCACTCATGCACACCCAACACCAGCATGTTGTTTGTTGGCGACGCAATTATCGTTCATGCAGCTGCTGTTGAAATCCCTGCTGCATCGAAAATCACCACTGCTTACTTCAATCCACTACGACCTTTGAAGGTGTGAGAGGAATCTTCCCAACGCTGGGGTTTTTGTTGCAGTTGCAAGCGTTGCGTTTTAGAGAGATCTCTTAGGATTGGGATGCACCGTGGATGAGGGAGGGATTCTATAAGTTCAAAGGGAGCATAGAGGCAGCGATAGCGAGGGAGGTAGCGTATGCCAATCTGAGGATGGGGGAAGCGTATGCCAATCTGAGCTATGGCGGAGAGACAGTGGGGTGACTGCTTCAAGAGATTTCCAAGGCAGTGGAGGCGGACAAGGGTGAGGCGGAGCTACAAGAGGTTCCCTGTCTGCAAAAGACTTGATTTGCTGAATGTTATGCCCAGATGTGAAGGCCAGGTTGACCCTTGCGCAAGTGCTCGGTAAGTCTGTCTTCCCTCCTGTCGCTATGCAGCTTATACTGTGGGTCGAATAGCATAGTGGTCGGAGGCTGGAATCATAGAGCTCGAAGACGAGAGGGGACGAGGAGAGGTCGAAATGGTCACAAGGCGATGATGTGGAAGCAGTGGGAGGGGGGGTGCAGAGCGAGGCCAAGGTGGAGGAAGAGGGAGATGGAAGAGGACGAGGAAGGGGGAGGTATGGGCGAGTGAAGTGGTTGGAGACGCAGAGAAGAGGGAAGGATGCACAGGCCATGAGAGGAAGCAGCGATGGTGGAGGATGAGGAGGAGTAGAGAGAGAAAAGCAGAGGGAGACAGAGGCGAGAGACGAGGAGGAGGGGGGATTATAACGGAGGAGAAGCTAGGGGGAGAGGGGGCGGGGCTATTGGGAGGTCAAGGCAGAACGCCATCGCCATGCGAGCTTGGATGACCAAAGGCACCACCGTTTGGGCAGATGAAGGATTAAAAATAGAGGGACACGTGGCTCAAGGAGAGCTTGTTCTGCAAAGGCACCACCGTTTGGGCAGATGAAGGATTAAAAATAGAGGGACACGTGGCTCAAGGAGAGCTTGTTCTGCTGCCTGCCTAAAAATAGGAAGCACCAATTGGATGAGGACAAAGTTACAACTCACTTGAATATCAACGAGCATAAATAGCATTTTATCATCTCCATCAAAACCAACCGATCACAATAGCCTTTCCTACGGGCAGGCCAAAAAACTAACACATTCCTCACAAGCTTCCTCTCCTAGTAGCATAACCAAAACAATTGGTGGATTACAAAAGAAAGCAAGTGCAAATGCAAAAGTATACCTCCATTCCCCGACAACAGCGCTAAAATGTGGTCTTGACAGTGACTCACATGTCGTGGGGATGTTGAAGGAATGCTGTTGGAGCCTCCACTCTAAGCTACTTCCTTGTGAGAGCAATGCAAGCACGAGCCGTCCACTTGTGTCATGCAAGCGGCTTCCGGATTCTCATAGAGTGTTTTCACGAGAGAGAGGGAAGGGGGAGAGGGGAGAAGAGAGGCGAGAAGGGAGGAGGAAGGAGAAGGGAAAGAGAGAGTGAAGGGGGATAGACTGGCAAACACAAAGGCACTATGAAGGAGACAAGAGAACACCCAAAAACACTCTTGAAGAGAAGAGGGAACTTGCATTCCAAACTTGTGCATACAACAATGAAGACCAAAGTCAACCATTTGGTTTTTTATACATGTCACCTTATGAAGGGAGGGCCAACCCTTTTCCTTTTAGCACTCTCCCTTTCTTTACATTTTAAAGGCTCTTGGGCCCATAGGGTGCCAAGGCACATTTGCTATCCTTTCCATCTCTCCCCTACTGTTCCACTCCTTGTGTGTCAAAAATAGCACTTGTATTAACCATATAAGAGTGCTTGGGACAAACCTGGCATTAGGAGGTGCTCCTAACTGAGTCTCAAATAGCGCTTGTGTTAGCCTCACGCCTCCAAGCCCTAAGTTATTTGGGGCTCAAACCCCCTGTATGAGGCTCAAAACCTAGAGTGGCAAGGCCGATCTTGGCCTACTTGCGGCTTGACCCCCGTGAGGTAAATAACCGCACTAAATGTCAATCAAATCAACACAATACATGGACAGATCTACAGGCATTGCTGAAGTATGGAGAACTGAATGAAGCAAAACCACATCTCTAAAGACGATGAACGTGCATGCAGGAAAATCTAGAGAACTTAGAATACAGAACCCTACACTCATGAACTGGAAGGTGGGCGTGGGTGTGAGTGTGGGGGCGAGCCTTTGACTTGTGATCAGACTTCTTCCCTTTCGTCAATGCAAATTCCATCACTTAGAAACCCCTACGATGCTCAAGATTGCCAGTAGCTACCTGCTTTTCATTTCTTGTGAAGACCGAATCAAAGTAATGCATTGTCTGTTCTTTCGACTGCTTTGCTTGAATAAAGAGAAGCACAAGCCCATTCGTTGCCTCTATAGCCAAAGTCAGGTGAGAAAAACAGATTTGACAGCATCAAGTTTACAATGCTCTGGTGCATGGGTAAAGGTCCAAAATTTGCTGTACATAATATGCAAAACTCGGAAATAAATAATCCGTATGTGTACTTCAGACACCCTTTAGCAATTGTTCACCTGGATACCCTAAATTTCTCTTCCCTCTTGTGCATGAAAATTCACGTTAGTCTTGTAGAAATTTGGTAAATACTGCATGGTCATTCAAAACCATCTATATTCATTTGTGTCCAAACAGTACAGACGACTGCTTTCCTTGAAAAAACAAACTGTGACCTGTAAGTTCAAGTTTAACCAACTTGAGGGCACGCCACATAACACCATAAAGATTAATTCTGTGACATTGGCAAAGACTTCCCTGCCAAAGCGAGATCTGTGAATTTGCTATGCACAGTAACCTCGCAGCAAGAACTTTTATGAAATTGCCGTAGCACCATAAGAGTACCAGATACCTGCTGCCTCAGCAAATGTGATACTTCAAGAAATAGGCAGATCGTTGCAAGAGTCAGGCAAGCCTTTCTTTGCCTTCGTCTGAAAGGAGGGCATCATGACAGGCCTTCAACGCTTTAACTTCTGAATGGAACACAAAACGTATCACGCTTTTACTACCGAGAGGACCTTTATTTGGACTCAAGCAAAAAGCCCAACAATTACCCTTCATACAAAATATGAGGAACGAAGCAGATGTCAACGAATAATGTACCATTGCGACAAGCCATCCAGTTCCTGTTCGTTTCCATCAAACAATCCTGCACCCTCGCCACCAATCATCTGTATTAAGATCTGTCGTGACTTAACAGAAATGGGGTCCTTATGGTTGGAAATAAAGGAACAGAACCTGCAAAATAAGGTATGGCTTGGCACAAGGTCCTAGCTGCTTCAAAGCCTCGTCATCTTCATCGGGGTCTACTCCAGTGTGCAGCTTGGGAGAGGGTCCGGAAGGTGTTCCAGCCATCTCATGGGATTAGTTTGAGTAAGGCTCACCTATTGGCTTTCTCTATTAGGGCCTCTTTCCACATGGGCCAAATGCGCGCACCCAGGTGCTCTTGTGTAATTCATGCGTGCTGGGTGTAGATGCATCTCGCCACCCAAGCGTCCGTTTGAGTCGATGGTTTTTGGCCTGCTTTTGGAAGGGTATAGGGAAGGTTGGTCGCTTTCCATTCATTAGATAAGCTCAACAAGATAAAATAGACAAACTCTGGGTACATGCCAGTTGGGAGTGGCTACAGTCTTCCAATCTACCATATGAAACTTCTTTAGGAGACTACATATTTCTATTGACTCATGAAGGTGCTATCTAAATCTCTCTAGAACTCAATTCCAAGATAATATTGCATAAATCCAAGATCTTTGATGTTGAACTCTACAAATAAGTCTTGTTTGAACTTGTTAATGAAGCTATCATTGTTCCTAACACAATCAGATCATCTACATACAAAAGTGCAATAGTAATGTCTTCCCCTTGAACTTTGTAGTATAGAGTATGATCTACACTCGACTTCATGTATGATCCCAAATTAGCAAAATACTTGTTGATTCTATTGTACCAACTTTTGGATGCTTGCTTAAGGCGTAGAGACTTTTCTTGAGATGGAAAACCTGATGCTCTTGCCCTGGTTCAACATACCTTGCTAGTTGCTATATGTAGAATTTCTCATCTAGGTAACCATTGAGAAAATGATTTTTGACATCTAGCTGGTATACATTCCATTTGAAGAGTGTTGCTAGTGATATCCAAAATCTTATGGAATCCATTTTCGCCCCATTGGAGCATAAATCTCATCATAATCTTAACCTTATTAGTGTCAAAACCTTTTGCAACTAGTTAGGCTTTATATCTTTCAATGCTTCCGTCTGGATTGTACTTCACTTTGTACGCCCATTTGTTTGCTATGGCCTTGTTTCCAAGTGGAAGGTCACATAAATACTAAAGTGTTGTTTTTATACAAAGAATTCATTTCTTCATTCATAGCAATTTTGCCATTCTAGAATATCAACTGCATCTTCAAAGGACAATGGCTCTTCTGTAGCATGATGGTAGTCATATGAGCATAATTGGCGATTTCAATCTGAATTGCTTTCCCCTTCTGAGCATATGTCAATCTGGCTAATGGTTTGCTTTTCATAGTAGATCGTATGAGTTGCTGCTCTTTTGGAGGTTTCTTTGGCAATTCTTGCTCTTGTTCATCAACCTTTTCTATAGGTGACCGAGTAATTTGTGTGACCATGTCTTGTGTATTTGATGTTTTCCATTTTGATTCTTCATCAAATATTGTAGCTCTAGAGATTATGACCTTTTGGTTGATGGGATCATACAACTTGTATGCTTTGCTTTTTTCACTGTAGCCAACCATGATGCATTTACGTGACTTGACATCTACCTTTTTACGATGACCGTCATGTAGGTGGGCATATGCTATGCACCCAAATATGCAGAGATGTCTAATGTGTGGCTTGTATCTAGTGAATGCCTCACTCTCTTAAAGAATAAAGGAGAACACAAACTCTCTTTAAGAAATGAATGGAATGAGATAAATAGAAATCTTGATCAATGAAATGAATGAAATTTTCGCTCACACTCACTCACATGGACAGAATTCAACATAAGTTTCTCTCACACTCAAGAATGAAATTTCTCTCACTCATGAATGAAATTGTCTCTCACATTCAAGAATCTCTCTCACATGGATGTAATTGAATGGAAATTTCTCTCAACGGAAGAGAATGAAACTCACTACCATTCAAGAGTAGTCTCGATCTCTCACAGGGATTGCACTTCAGCGAAAGGTGCAACCTAGCTCTAATACCATGAACAAATATGGAGAGGGAGAGGAGAAAAGTAGACATGAGGAGAGAGGGCACAACTGAGCACACCACAAATGACTAATTGTACATTGGTATTATTTGAAAATAATGAATATATGCAAATAAATGCCTTTAGGATTAGGGTTAGGGTTTCCAACCCCTGTGCCTTTTAGCACTCTATGTGTTAGTGCTTGCACATATTATCACACGATGTTGAGATGAATCCTCAACAAATAGTTCCATCCTCCCCTTGCAAAGCCAAGATTTTGAAGTAGGGCATTGCAATTGGAGAATGGCAATAGTGCCATTCCTAGAACCATTCAAAGCTGAATTTTGAAAACGTCGGCTTTGTAAGGGGTGAAGGCACTAGTGCCTATCTCCCAATGATATGTTCCAAATTAAAATATTGTCTTTGTAAGTGCCATTCTATCCTTGCAAATTATGGAAATTTTGTCTTTGCAAGGGGAGGATGGTACTAGTGCCATTCTCCCCCTACAAAGTCGAGTATTCCAAAATTTCAGCTTTGTAAGGATACCCTTTAGAAGTCAACTTATCCTTACATAGGCACGCACATCCCTTCACAAGCACATGTATTTACATATACACATGTATGCTTACATAGACACATATTGCCGTTCTCTCCCTCGTAAAAGGGAGAATGGCCAACATTCTCTTATGAGGTTATGGGGAATGGCACTAGTACCATTCTCCTATTGCAAGAAGCTGAGGATTACACAAATGCTACCAAGGATGAGAAGTCATACTATTTGCATTGATTATAGTCTCACCCAAATTTTAACTCTTGTAGTGGGCTCATGAGACTTTGCTGCATGGATGCAACATTTGTTCAAGCTGGCTTTTCGTTCAATGTGATAAGTTGAGGAATGTCGGAAGGTTTATTGATTGATGCAACGTTTTTGTTGGCAACCTGAAGAGAAGTGTGATGGAATTCGAAAGTTTTCGGTTATAAAGCTGCGTGTATTACTCTTGTTGTGAATCTAATAAGCGATCGAGATGAAAAGGTTGGGCACGACGGATGGGACAGAACGCCGTCATGTCGATGAAAAATCCAGGGGCGCTGCGTTTATGGTTAAGTTTTCTTTCTTAAATGCAAAAAGCATCAAAAATCGAGAACACGCAGGTGGATTTTGTGTGATTTTTTTGCCATGGTTTGCTTGCAGGACCTTACCTTCGAAAAAGGAGACGTGAAGAACATTACTATTGCATTATCCAATCATCAGGAGTTTTCAGTAAAGCTATGTGTAATAATTCTATTTTGAAGCTGACGAGCGAGACGAGGCAACGAAATTTTTTAAAAAAGGGAGGAGGATCGAACGTTGGAAAGGCGCAGGTGGTTTTTCTGTGTTTATTTGCTGTGGTCTATTTGCATAGCATTCCTACCCCTTCGCTTTGAAAGAGGAGACATGAAGACCGAAGCTATTGTATTATACAACAACAGTACAGAACTGTTTTGCAGCCTTGGCTTGACAAAGTTTGTGCTGTTGTATGATGCAATAGCTACTTTCTTGACTTCTCTCGTTAGTTGTTGGATGTGAACTGCCTCCCCTCCTTCGTCAATCACTTCGCTTGCTGCATAGGCTTCCCCTTTTCGATTGCATTACGAGCTAGATTGTCCGAAAGCATTCTCATTATTTAGACCTCGGATGATAACGATATAGTGCAAGAAGCATCGACTCAAAATTTGACCGTAAAGCATCAGCATCAAAATTTCACGCTGGCATCAGCATGGTGGGCTGCGCGGGTGGACTAGTTTACTGCATCTTTGAGGTTTGGTCTGCAAGACCGTGCTCATCTCCAACTCGCTTATCCGGGCGTGCCCTCAAGGAACGTTTCATGCCCACCACGGTGGGGCTCGTGGTAAACAACCTCGACGGAGCTCTACGATTCGAGTTGAGAGGGGTGGACGATGACAGCCCTGCTACCGTGCTTGTGCAATCAAGAGTCTCGAAAGACAACCTACGCCAACAGCTTCTTCTATTCCATGAACTAGAGTCCCTTCAGCGTGTTGGCATACCACACAGAGCAAGTGGCGTGCAACAAGATCCAAGCCATTTTTTTCCATCCTTGCGCTTTCGGGGAATCTACCAACGACACAGATTGATGAGACAAGATGAAAATTGCTGAGATTCCTGAGCTTAATTCAACTACTCCCATCATATCAAATCTCATTTTTCTCCTATTTCTTTTGGCATTGCTCTAGGGACTCGGTGCCTCTTGTGTTGCTCGATTGAATCCTATATCTAATTGGAGTTCACTGCCATCTAAGACTAACCTAGCCTCTAGGTTGGATCACGCTCTGTCATTTGACGGCGTTGCTGAATTCGTGCCTCTGTCCTCATATCTCTTTATCTTGGCTTCACCATCACCACCCGCCTGAGTCCTCGTCGCTTTAGAGCCACCAACTAGATCAGTTTCACTGTTCGAATTCTTTGTTGTAGTCTTTCTAAGCCCAGTCGCTTGTTAACCAAAGGTTACCACTCTCGTTGACTGTTCTTTGAGTTGTATCCTCATTGCTCATCTCCAACTACTCGTTCCAGCCTCTGCTCAAAGGATAGAGTACCGCCAAGCAGAGTATCGCCAAGCAGACATTTCTGACTGGATGACTGCCTTCACCGCTTTTGTGGAGGTGCTTGGTACTCTCTTTGTGGCTCAGGCGAGGAGTTTGTCTTCTTTGGATGGGAAAGACAGCTTCACGAGGTGGGGGAGATCTTTGGTGCATTATCTCTGTGGTGGACGTCAAGATGGCTTGCCTCTTTGCCTGCTTCCCTTGGAATTAGCCATGGGGAGATTCCAGGGATACACCACTCGTATTTTGTCTTATATGTGGGAGACTCGGGTGGCCATGGGTAGGTTCCTGTTATGTCCACTAAAGAGACTACTAGGGCCTACACCCTTGCATCAACCCAGATTCGGAAAGCTCTCCAAGGTCACGATGCATCCAGTCGCAGTTTGCAAACATAGTACTATACTAACAATACACCCTGTTGTTGGGATGAAGCCACTTAAGAAAAGGTGGTTGGCACAACTAAATATAAGTTTCTGCCGTTGTCAATGCATTCTCGAGCAGCTGTTCTACAAGATGCCAAATCTAGGCAATGTATGAAAGCAACTGGGACATGCTTGAGGGTGGATTGCTAATGAGGTGGTGGGATATTTCTCCCCTTTGAGCTGCAAAAACATCTTGTTGCTTCACGCTCAGTGCCAAAACTGCATCATCAAATGTATCGGTTGCCTACTCTTAATGCGAGACCTCTCTTATTGGATCACACTTCGCATCCAAAAATGCTAATTGGAACCAAATGCCTTTGGCTGGTGTGTCCACCCATCCTTGCTATGTAGGAAATAAAGGCTGAGGATGAGTGATATCGACCATGGCTCCAGATCCACTCTATGAGTACTCGGTTGTACTTTCATAGGTGTTAGTCTCTTCAAAATTGTCATCCTCCCTATAGTCAAAATTTGAAATCGGCACTATGTTTTGCTCCATGAACCAAGGACGGGAGGTTTGGGTACCAACGTCCACCAAATTTGAAGCTTCTTTCACCTGTGGCTCGGGATTGAGTAGCAAGAGAGACTGGGCCATTGATTGTTCTTTAATGGTGGGGTTGGCTTCTCAAGAGTGTGGGATGTAACCACTGCAGCTGTCACTGGGACAGTAGTGGCTGCATTGCCACTGCCTCTTCTTGTGCCTTCCTGAGCAGTCGTTGCTGCTGTAATTGTAGGCCGATTGTGCTCTCCCAGTCCGCTCCATCACCCATTTCAGGCTCTTGTCTCCATGGTGGGACTCTAGGGTGCTCCATGGGCTGATGTAACATTTACAATAATGCTTAGATCTACCCAAGGGTTATCACTTTTTGTTTTAGAGTCAAGTTCTCTTGCCGAGTCTACTGCAGCTCGGCCTTTGCATTTTGTAGAGCAGCAATCTGCTCCTCTTGTAGAGTAGCAATCTGCTCCTCTTGTTGGACTAGAAGTTTCTTTTAGGAGGCAACGGTATCTTGTGCCTCCTTAAGTGAACTCGTCACCTTGTTATGTTGCATTCCACCAATTTGTGGTACCAACACTTCAACTCTCACAAATGATGATTGCTCTCTTGTCGTTCAAAGAACAAGGCTTTCCTTTGAGGTAGTAGGAGGAATTTTGGTGGCTAGCATAGTTGTTGAATCAGGCTTGTCTTCCTTCCCATGCTCGTTCTTTGGCTCTTTGTCCTTATTTACTAACAGTTTCAGCTCCCTTGTGGCCATGTTGGGTTCAAGATTAGATGCCTTGTCCCTTTGTTTCATTAACTTGCTTATCCCCCTTGGCTTCCAGATCCGGCTCCAAGGTTCTTCTAGCCTGACTCAACCAACCCATCCTTACGTCCTTTGTTTCATTAACTTTCTTATCCCCCCCTAGGCTCGGCCAGGACTTCCAGATCCTAATCCAAGGTTCTTCTGGCCTGACTCAACCACCCCATCTTTACCTGTCTCCTCAGTCATCATAGATTTCTCCTATTTTGATACAGATGGTGGAGGGGATGGCATCTTGGGATTTCTTGGCTTTGCAAAGAAACCATTGCAAAGCCAAAATTTTGAATCAGAACAATGATGTTGAGATGACTCCTCAACACCTTTGCTCAAGATCAACATCATGAAGTACGCCTTCCCTCAAGATGATGATTATGCGGAATGGAAGAAGGAATAACCAATTACATTCCATCATACCCCTTTGTATGGGAATGTACTTTCTCTGCGTCAAACCAATAGCTTGTCGAGGCTTCTCAAAAATCTCTTTTCCAAGTGATTTGGTAAAGACTTCTACCACTTTCTCTTTGTTGTTATGATGTTGCAATGTGATGTCACCAAGCAACACTCTTTCTTTGATGAAGTGCACTCAGCCATCAATGTGCTTTGTCTTGAAGTGATATATTCGATTCTTGGCTAAGAGGTGATTGATTATCATAGTATATTGTTGTTGGCTATGATTCAAAAAAGTAATATGTTTTGGAGGATAGTCTTGTCAGCCATATACCTCACATACACATGTTGTGAGTGCCCTATATTCTGCTTCGGTGGAAGACAAAGAAATAATTGGCTTCTTGTTTGATAACCATGATATAGTACCTTGACCAAGGAAAAATGCATACCCTTGTATGGATCTCTTGGTCTCATGATCTCTAGCATAGTCAGTATCATAGTATTTATGCAACCTTGGATGACTTCCTTTGTATTCTATTCCAAACTATCTAGTACATTTGATATACCTTTAGACCATCTTGGCTGCATTCCAATGAGACTGTTTTGGATTGGCCGTAAATTGTGCTAGTGAGCTTATTGCATAACAAATATATGGCCTTGTGATAGTTAGATATATAAGAGATTTGATGAGTTGTCGATAGTACTTGTCATTGACTGTAGGATTTTTGGGATCTTTGGTAAGTTTCAAATTATGTTTCATTTATGGGCTTATGTTTGAAAAGTATTCTAATGATGCTCTAAGCTCATCACAAAGTAGACAATAACCATGTTGAAATACCTCTAGGTCCACCTACATAGCACTAATATTATCTTATTACATTTTACTATCAACCCACACCAAGCATGGGGTTTCCAACCCCTTGTTAGGGCAAGGAATTTACTCTTAAGTATGATTTTGCCTAAGTGGAATCTTTTTGTAACCATGTTGGGGTTCTAGAAGTAACTTTTTGTTAGTACACTTAGAAGGAAACTTTTGATTTATTGAATAAAGGCTCCTACTTTCATCGGATTGGATAAATTTTCTATTTTTTCTCTTATTTTTAAAGGAAAAGGAAAAAATGTTCAAACTTAATTATTTTTACATATTCCTTCAACAAGCTTATTAACTGAATGACTTTTCTTCTCCATTATAAATGGAAAACATAAATAATGAAAAAGCGCGATTGGGATTTACATAAACAATCACAGTGGTTGTAATAGTAATACCAATTTGTGATACAAAAGAATAACAAAATAGTACTTGGTAGCATAAAAACATCCGGATTATTATAAAGCTTAAAAAGTACTATGTTAGCGACATAGGTTTATGAATGTATTCTTTAGTACACCTTCTGTTGTCCATACTAACATAGTAATACCAATTTGTGATATAGAAAAATACCAAAATAGTACTTGGTAGGACAAAAACATCCTATTATAAAGCTTAAAAAGTACTATGTTAGCAATATAGGTTGATGAATGTATTCTTTAGTACACCTTCTACTGATCATACTAACATAGTAATATGCTAGCATTATAGGTTGATTGTATCATTCAATACTACATATGTTGATTGAATTTAGTAACCTTACACAGATTGTACTAGTTTTAGTACCATATAGTACTAATATCATACTGATAGATGGTTGCAGAAAGGATCTACCCTGAGAGGTCCTGAGATTCAAATTCAAGGAAAACCTACAAGTTGTTGACATAAGATCTAATGCACCAACTCCCTTAGGATTGGCAGACCCTACCTATCCCTCTCCCTCTTGTTAAAGAAGAGCCAGATGTCTCATTTCTTTTTCCTGAACTTGAGGTGTTTTTCTTAGAGTATACCAGGTTCATCAACCTCCAACAGAAGTGGCAAAACTGTTCTTTCCTTGTTTTCTCTACTAGTAGAGAGGAGCAAGTGGATTGAAGTGTTTTGGTTTTTCACTTTTCAGTGGAAGATATCCTTGCTTTGAGGAGAATTTTTTGTACTACACGGAAATTATTGTACAAATCTTATGATTCTATTATAAACATCAACTTTTTTTCCTCAATACACACACATACACACATGCACACACACACACACGCACGCGCACACACACACACACACACACATACATATACATACGTAGATACACGCACATCTTTTTTCAACCTTTTATGTTTAGGTCAGGGATAGGGATAGGGATAGGAATAGGAATACATGCTTTTGTATTGCATCATTTTTTGTGCTCTTTTTTGAATCGAATCATAGACTTTTAAAGCATGAATTGCTCTAGTTGTTAGTTATGTGGCCAATGTCTGTGTTTAACGATACAAATCAAATTGAATTTGTGACACGATAGTTTAGATTCCTTAGTTTGATAGGTCTTCTCTAGCTCATCATGCATCACAAATTCAAGCATGTAACCAAACTAGAAAATTCAACATGTTTGGTCTACAAGCCATGAAAAGAGAAAAGCCACACCACCATGAGGTATAAATGGCAAATACACAGCCAACTTAGCACCATCAAAGTCTAACTTCTTAGACACCACCAAGAGGAGTTGAAGGCATCTAAACTCTATAGAAATTTTGGAAATCACATTTTTTTAATACATAGCTCATTATCTTCTTGAACATACATATTGGTTCTTGCATCCTCATACATTTCATGAACTTGCATGTGACCACTTGATATATGCGAAGCCACCGCTGAATAAGGTAAAACACAAGTACTTGGCATTAAAGAATTTAAAAAAGCACACAAATGGCTTTTGCACTTTAGAATTTGGAAAATACTAAGCATCTTTGAAGTTTGACTCTCTCTCTCTCTCTCTCTCTCTCTCTCAGGATCTATGCAATCGTCAAACATCTTAGACACCACCAAGAGGAGTTAAAGGCATCTAAACTCTATAGAAATTTTGGAAATCACATTTTTTTAATACATAGCTCATTATCTTCTTGAACATACCTTTTAAAGGTGTATTTATAAGGTCAAATACTTCAACACCAAAAAACCATCTTTTAGACCTGGCATTCAAAGGTTTGTATCTCAATTATTTAAATAAATTGAATACCATCTTCATAAAACCCTTACATATTAAAAATGAAATTTTACTTTGATTGATTTGAGCACTTTGTAGGTAATCAACATCAAATGATAAGAAAGATAAAATGCCACATGTGTGGAAGCATGTGGAGGAGTGTGGAAGGGTGTGAGATTAAGAGGAATCCTTTTAAAATCCCTATGTGCAGTAGGGAGGATGTGTCCGGTCGGACATATGGAAAAGAAAGAGTCCATATGGGCTCCCTATGAAAAGACTTTGACTTTCTTAAATTTTCAAGAGTCATGAGCATCTTATGATGGGATACTTGTCAAATTGTGCCCAAAAGGACCACTTATGGTCACCATCCATGTCCTTATGTCACCAAGGGGTGAAGGTATATCTAGTTGGAAATGTAACAAGATAAAAGACAATGATAACTGCTCTATAAAAGGAGCCTCTCTCCTCCCTCTCAAGTGCCTTTATGATTCTTCTCCTTGTACTTATGGCATCCCCTTTATATCTAGCTCCACTCATATTTTACTAAACACTATCAAAACTGTCCATACCAGGCCTAAATAGCAATTTTCTTTAATGTTGGAGAAGCATTCATGAGTGATAGTGGATTGAGGTCATCAAAAGAGTAGAAGATACACTCATATCAATTTTGAAAAAGTCCCCCTCACTTGGACAGACAAAGCTTTAAAGCGAAGAGGGGAGATACAAGAGAAGAATGAGAAAAAGAAAGCACGGGACTTAATTCAAGACATTAAGAGAGAAGAGAGGTGTACCAAAGTGAGAGCTTACCTAATGTTCTAGGGAGAGCAACTATCCACTATTAAGGACCACTTTTAAGGACCAATATCCACCTTACCATGCACCCACCCTCTAGCAACATGACCTCTAGTTTTAAGAGTCTTGGAGCAATAGTAGGACAAACCACATTGTTGCACCACTCGACCCTTAACCGCCCTCTAGCTTTGCTAGCACCTCTAATAGTAGGAGAAAAATTGACCCTAATGTCCCTTTCCATCCTATTACCTCAACCATGAGCTTGTGGGAAGCTATAATTCATCATGTGGAATCAGATTAGGTTATTGAGGATATTAGTCACATAGAAATTTGGTACTAAGAGCCCCATGTGGAGGACATAGTGACATATCCTACTTAGATTCTAGACTATTCACTAGTACCAAGTGAGAGTTGGAATACATTTTGGCAACTAATGGCCATGATGGGGCGAGGAACTAACATGACAGAGAGGGAAGACATATATTGTTTTGGTTGCATAGGACCTTGTTGGATAGCATAATGCCCTAACAAGGCTACTCAAGAGACCTCTACAAGGTGTAGGACATATTGCACTTGTTTATATACTTGTGTTGGTAAAATATAAAGAGATTAGGAGTCAGTCATAACCTATGACAATCATTACTTGACAATAAGGGAAATTCTCAAGGGAGTCTCATAAATCATCAAAACCACCAAAAAGTGATATGCAACACCTAGTGAAATGCAAGTAGATCCACCTCAATCCAATGTCCAATCAACCGTTATATTTGATTGGCCAATCATTGACTTCAATTGGCTGACTTTGACTTTGATTGGCTAGTCTTTGGCCCTATTTTTGACAATCTTTTGCTAATCTTCTACACTTCTATGTATCGCACTACTAGTTTCCTGGAAGCATCTAATATCTAGTCTAATGATGCAATGCGCCAAATTGGTAGGATCCAACTAATTGTAACTACATGCCTAGCTAGACAATGGCCCAATCCACCATCTTGAATCAAAGTTGAAATCCATCCACTATTGCATCTGGTGGGCTCACACTAACTACATGTTTAAAAGCAACCTGACACATTATCGAGAGTAGGATGTGCTTATGGTCAAGTTGCCTAGCTTCAAAATAATTGTTGAGGATGTCCAAGTAGTTGGTGAAGAACTGGTCATCTATCCATATTACCTAAATTGACTTTGATGGAGAAGACACATTTATGATGGCAGCCAAAAGCTTGTCTCAAGTGGTATAATAGGATCTTAACTAGTTCCAATAGTTTTGGCTTGTCTTCTTCTTGGATCCAAGGCTGGCCGTGTGGTGTCTTGCTTGTTTGGCGATTGAATGTGTGTTTGGGTTTACTTTAATTGTACAAAGGCTAGAACATGCTGACGATGATTGGGATAGCCTATGTGGCATTTAGGAGCCAGTGGAGCATGAAGAAATAGCATGAGGAAGACCAAGAATAGGCTGGGATAGAGGCGCCATCATTTGTAGTAGCTCTAGGACAAGTTTTGGGTAGGAATGGTCGGGTAATTTACAAATTGTCAGGCTGGGTATTCTACAGAAAAACTCAATTGACTTAGAGGTTTACCACTAAATTGACTTAGAGGTTTACCACTATGGTGTGTTATAGGATTTGATGCTTTTGTGGGCCATTGGGTGGGAGGAGATACAAATTGCAGCAATGGCTGGCCTATCATGACCCGATTTGTTTGGTAACATGAGGTCAACATAGTGCCCCATATTAACAACCATATAATCAACATAATGTGGTATTGTTGTTCCACACTGGCATTCACTACATTGTGTTTGTGGAATCCATGACATTAAATCATAATTCACCTGTAGAGGTGCCTCCTCTGATGCTTTGTCTTTATCTCAATGTGATCTGCATGGTCCCTCCTCCGTGAGCCATTCGGGTGGGAAATCCATCACCAAAATCTTGAAGCATCTCTATGAACCACTTAAGAACATGACAACAACCCTGAGTGCTTTTGCTCACCTTTGACTAACTTAAAATGGCATACGGTGTTAACCCAACCCTGTGCAATGCTTGGCGAAGATGCTCTCTCTTGCAATCTTAAAGTACAACGTGTTTGGGTGATAGAATAGATAACATTAACACTCAGAGTTTGGGGTTAGTTGTTCACAAGAGAACTGTATGATGACGAGAGAATATTGAGTTACACACACTTAAAGAAAGAATATTGAGTGCAATTCACCATAAAGGACAAGAGTATAGACAAACGGAATCAACTTGTATTGATCTTTCTGCTTACAATCAAGCCGCCTCTTGCAATGAACACTCAGTAGTTTCCTAACCTAGCAAACTCAAGTGAGAGGAAGAGAAGTTGATACTCTACTCTCTTGTTCTCTTCTCTACCCCTTATTACTACTGCATCCCTTCTAACTAAGTGAAATTTCCTCTAAGAGCAATAGCATTGGTGCGTCATGCTACTACTTGTGATTGTTGGATCTATCATAGTCTTTTGAACCTTAATTGCAAAACGGTGCTCGGTCTAGGATCCTCCATTGCTTCAAAGTAAGTCGGCACTCGAAGTCGGCACTTGATGACTACACTTCTTCAAACTCTGCTGTTGTTGTGTTAGCCTAACCCGAAGGCAAACATTTTGCCTCGACTTTACATGAGCCGTGTCTTCATGGACTAGCATTGCTTAAACACTAAGGCTCTTGGGTTGAATCCATGGGGGCGTTGTAGATGGCATCTTTGTCAGAGTGATGGATTGGTGCGAGCTAGCTGACTGGAAGTGCCTACTCATCTATAGGCACTACTTGGGGTGGAAAGGTTGGAGACTTGGCTTCAAAACTTCGTTTCCCCTAGGGAGGCCATGGATATAATGAGGTAATGTTGACAAGGGGCCACTCGGAGTTGGTGAGCCAATCAACAGTCCATATTTCGGTCACTAGATCCTCATGTGGATCGATGATGTGTAGTGTATCACCCTCTCCTTCCACTTAGTGAGCAAATCTTTACATAAGTTTCAGACATTATTTCTCATTGCCACCGTTGCTTCCTTAACATGGCTACTAATGAGCTTCTCGAGCTCTGCAAAATCTTGGAATAATAAGAAGGAGGTAGCTGGAAAATCCAAGTAGCGATCTTGTGCTTAGCCTTGAAAATATTATGTTGGCATAAGGCGCACTCTTCCATAAAATGGTTGAAGGCTTTCAATTTTAATTTTATTTTTGGACAAAGAAATATTTGATTATATTATAATCATATGATTTATACAATGATGTCCTTGTTGAACAAAACACTCTGTCCATGTTGGATTTTTTTGCACTTAAGTATCTGAGAGCCACTTGAGGGCAGGGCATAACCTATTTTGGTATGATTCCTGAAGCCAAGCAAAATTAGTTCATACACTTCATTGCACCTTGAATGTCCACATCAGTGTTTCTAATGGTTAACGTTGTGTCATCTGCAAATTGTTGATTAAATGGCTACTTGGTTAACGTTGTGTCATCTGCAAATTGTTGATTTAATAGTTGCTTTCCTGAGGGGAGCTCAGTTCCTCTGACTGAGTTCATGGACACCTAATCTTTTATCAACCACTCCAAGGCATCAGCTACTACAATAGCAAATAACAAAGGAGCCAAAGGGCACCCTTGTCTTATTGATCTTTTCCAAAGGAAAATTTGACTCATCTCTCCATTTACACAAACTTTGGCAAAGGCATTGAAGACAAGTAAAGCAACAAAAGAGGTTAACTTTTCCCCTAGACCCAAATTCTTGAGAGATTGTAGGAGAAAATTCATGTTCAACCTGTCATAAGTCTTATCAAAAATCAATTTTGATAAAACAAACATCTTGTTGGGTTTCTTTTGCATGAGTGCACCCCTCCCAAAGATTTATGATTTCCCTTGATAAAACCTTTCTGCTTTTGAAGAATCCAATTATCCATGTTGTTCCTTATCCTTAAAGACAAAGCTTTGGCAAAAATCTTGTAAGAATAGTTTAACATAGTTAAAGGTTTCCAATTCTTTAAGATTGTCCTATCTCCATCTTTTGGGATGAGTTTGATAACCCCTCCATTTAGGTTTTGGGGTAGAATGCCCTGGTTAGAGCTCTCTTTCCATACTTCCATCAGGGTAGGGCCAACTGTATCCCAAAAAGACTTGTAAAACTCTATTGGAAGCCCATCCTTTCCTAGAGTTTTGCCATCAGTCATAGAGAAAGTAGCCTCTTTACGTTCTTGAATGGAAAAATCATTTTCCAACTGCAACCTCCTATCCAAGCTAGAGACCATGCACTGCCTGACTTGTTGGCATCTCTTCCTGGCATCAACAATCTGTTCATCATTTGAATCTATAGTACTGAGTAGTTCCTGGAAATGACCAATAATGACCTCTATATTTTCTTCCTCTGACTTGGCAAATGACCCATCCTCCTTTTGTAGCAAAGGGATTCCTTCTTGATTTCTCTTTTTTCTAATCATCAAGTCTTTCCTTAATGGTAAGATGAAGGCTGGGCACTACATACTCCATTGGCATCACCGCCTCCACCTTGTTCCTTAACCTCTTCGACTTGGCCTTCATGACTTTGCCACGGCTTCCTTACGGTGTGCCTCACCTTCACACCTCAAAGGCTAGGCTGAAGGGGGTACAATGCATGGCTACTTTGTAGGAGGTTCTGTAGGCCCATAATGCTGTTATGAGCTTATGCTCCCAGTTGGTACGACTGGCTTCTACTGTAGAGGTGATGATCTTACACCATGTTTTGTTGGAGTTCTCAGCCAAGCCATTTGCCTGGGGTAGAATGGTGTTGACTTCCTATGTATGATCATAAACTCACTAGTCAGGATTGCTATCGTTTCATTGAGGAAGTGAGTTCCTCAATCACTGACTAACTCTAATGGACATCCAAACTATGTGATGACTTGTTCATATAAGAATATGGTGGTGGATCTCGCATCGGCCTTCACGGTGGCTCTCCCTTCTACCCACTTGGTGAAGTAATCGGTGGCCAAGATGATGTATCTGGCCCTGATTCCCTTACCTGTTGGGCTTATGGGACCAATAAAATTGATGTCCCATTTCTCGAAGGGCTAATCAATCAGGATTCTGGTTAAGGGCATAATGTTCGCCTTGTGGGGGATTTGGATACGTTGGTAGGGGTCGAATCGTTTGGCCACCAAAGACTAGCTTGCAACACTTTATGTGTTGTAACATCAACGGCAAAATGACCTCCTGTGATTCTTGAGTGGGCTTCTTCAAGCACATTGATGTATTCGTGTTTGCACACACATCTTCGCAAGATGCCATCCTTGCCCTTGCAGTATAGTTGGCCTACTATCAGTTGATATGGAGCTATGTCCTTAATGAGTTTGCAAGCTCTGTCCATCTTAAGGGCACGGGCCAAGGGTAATCCAAGTAGTGGCCGATTTTGGCAACCCATTCGAGGATGATGTTGAGCAAGAAGAGAGAAGCATCTGGGAGATCATCTTCTACTCTTGTTGGGGCTTCACCGTTTGGGATTCTAGATAGGTGGTCGACTAGGACATGGGTTTTCCCTTTACGTACGGCCACTGTGAACTCAAACTCCAAAAGGATTAGCAACCACCTGGTGATGCACCCAGTCATGCATGGCTTGTTGACCAAGTATAACAATGCTTGGTGGTCCACGAAGAAGACAAACTTGTTAGCCAACAAGTAGTGCCTGAACTTCTTGACTACATAGACCATGGCCAGACCTTCGCTCTTAGTTGTGGTGTAGTCAACCTCAGCCTTGTTTAATTGGCAGCTTGCAAAGTATACTGAGTAATCCAGATTATGCTCCCCAGGTTGGGCTAACACACACCTAATGGCAAAGTTGGAGGCATCAATATGGATGTGGAATATTAAATTTCAGTCGGGTGATCTCAACACTAGTGTGGTGGCTAGAGCTAGTTTGAGGGTTTTGAAGATTTTTGGCATTCCTCGGCCCACTCAAAGGATACTAGCAATTTGTATGATGGGTGGGCTATGTTTGATTTGTACAAGATGAATCTCTTGTAATAGCGCATGTGGCCTGTAAATCGTTGGACTCCCTTGGCATTGGTGGGAGGTGGTAACTCCAAGATGAGTTTGATTTTATTGTGGTCCGTAGAGATTCCATTCCAGGACACTATGTGGCCAAGAATGACACCATGTTTGACCCATAATTGGCACTTAAGAGGGTTTAGGGATATGCGATATAAGCAACACTTCTTGAGGATGAGCCTGAGGTACTTCAGGTGGTCATCCCACGTCGAGTTCATGTAGATATCGTCCAAGAAGACTTTCACAAAGTCTCTCAAATATTCTTTGAATACCATGATCATCATTCGCTAGAAGGTGGCAAGAGCATTGGTTAATTTGGAGTCATCATCCTAGCCGCATACATACCCCACTTAGTTGCAAAGGCGGTTTTATGTTGATCTTGCGGGCGATACACACTTGGTTGTAACCCAAAAATCCATCTAGGAAGCTATAGGCTTCCTTTCTGGCTACCCTTTCTAGAACATGTTCTGTGAATGGCAAGAGGTAGTGGTCACGTTTAGTGGTAGCATTAACCTTTTTCAAATCCACACATACTCTAAATTTTCCATTTTTTTCAGGACTATTACGATGGGTGATACCCAATCTGTGATGTATATAGTTAGTATGGTTTGATAAATACTATACCTCCCATTGACCTTGAGCCATATCTCACTTAATGCTTGCATGGGAGAGCCTAGATGGAGGGATGGTACATGGATATGCCTTGTCACCTCAATGACCTTTCACATACTAAATTATCACTGCTATGGATATTCCTTGCCACCTCAATGATCTTTCACATACTAAATTATCACTGCTATGGACTATGCACACAAAACACCCATGGTTCCTCTTACATGGAAAGGTCATACATGGACATGCCCTGCCACATTCAACCTTGGGCCTTTAGTCATAATATTCTATACTCCAACTTCCACATACAACATTGTTTGATGAGGTAGGCCCCTAGCATTGTGTCAAGACTTAAAAGCATTAGGCGATACATGAATAATGACTCAATTCTCATTTTCTTTGTAGCAAATTTTGCAAGGAAAATATTGTGACTATTCATAGAAGCACGAAAGTCTTTTTTTTAATACAATGAGTATACTTTTCAAAAATGTTGCAAGGATGCATGGATAAATATACAAAATCAAGCTATAAGGGTGTAAAATTACAGCAAAAGACATTAAAACAAAGTCCAACTTGGATAAAATCCTACAATTAGATCTCGGATTATTGTATGTGGAGCCTGATCCTTTTTTTTAGAGGTCGTTTTTTAGATGTGCTTTGGACCTAGGAGTGTCTATATCCACTCTATTAAGGGAAGGTGCAAGTGGGGGCAATGCCCCCCCCCTACTACTATCATTAGGGGGGGTTCCAAGGTAGGTTGGCAAAAACTATTTAGGTGAACCCCTTGGCGGGGGCAATGCCCCAAAGCCAAAAATACATGAAAATTGGTGCATGAGTTTGTGTAGTCAAATTTTATAAAATAAATATGGCTCATATAGCATGAGAGGACTGGATGTACTACTTGTATCTTGTATCTTCTCTCTGGTTAGATAAGAAAAATGCAGGACTAGCTATTTCTCCATGTATGTAGCCCACATTGATGACTCCCTTCTCTTCCATGTATATTGGCGTCTCTCCTTCTCTTCCATTCTATGTGCTTTTTGTATTCTATATTTTACACATTTTGCTTCTCGCATTGTTGCTCCATTATCACATTTGTCCTAACAAGGATATCTAGACTTTGTGCAACTTCAAAAATCACCAAACTACTTGGAACAACTACAAAAAAGTGTGTGCCATTATGACTAGGTAGCACAAGAATTGCATGGATAAATATACAAAATCAAAGCTACAAGGGTATGAACTTACAACAAAAGACATTAAAACAAAGCCCCCAACTTTGATAAATCCTACAAATCTGATCTAGAATATTGAGACTTTGTGCAACTCCAAAAATCAACACATTACTTGGAACAACTACAAAAACGTGTTTGCAATGACTACCTAGGTAGCTAGGACCTCCAGCATCTTTTGTAACATTCACAACTGTAGTAGACTACGTTGAATTGTTTAAATACTACTCTAAGAAAATTACAAGTGCAAGAACTTGGGCAAAGTTCAAAAGATATTTCCATGGATGAGATCATACAAATCAATCTAGTGACATGTGTACACTATTACAAAAACCATGAGCCAATGTTTAGACAAGTAGAAGATTTATTCTTAGTCACAAATCCCCAAAATCAAGGAAGCATTCATGAGCACCTGCACCTTTGGATACAAAACGCTCCCCTCTATAATGTAGCAAATGATGTTGTTACATGATTCATGGACAAAAACATATTCTATGATGAAACACTACTAGATTCTACCATTTATGACATCCAAACATGTTGCCACATAGATGTAGAAACCTAGATCTCAAGACTCAAAAGCACATTCTTGAGCATGCAAATAAATGTCAGCACAAAAAGCAATGTACATAATTCTTTCCCTACCTCATCTAGACCATTCCATTTCATCTACACATCACCACCAGAAGATAGTGCTTTCATCATAAATCCATCTACATTATTGCAAAAAACACACCAGATGATTCTTTTGACATCATCTTTCCATCTACAATCGAGAAGTACATTTGTCTACAAACTACAACTAATTTCATGACCCAACAAACTATTATAGAGAATAGATGCTCCTCTATGTGCCTTTTTGCAAAAAAGAAGAGAACATGAAAAACCAGAATATAACATGGCACGATGCTTTCACAAGAAATAAGCTACAGATCCCCTATAAATAAAAGAAATTCAGAATAAGTTAACATAGAATTGCAAACAATCTATATATTAGGTAATATATAATGGATTGAGATAGAGTAAAGAGTAAAGAGCTCATGAACTAGCAACCAAAGTGAACAACACACTCTAGGTAGAAGCTTTCCAAAGTGCAACACTACCAAATCCAACAACAATACTCAATGTGACAAATGATGAACCTAATTTTGATATAGAGGACACTATTATAAATGCAATAATACCATTAAAATACATAAAATGACCAAATTTAGAGAGAGAGCATCTTGATGGAGATAAAGGCTAGACTTTAAAGCATCTCATTGCTATTAGCAAGATCATGTGATATCCAACAAAAGTGGAAGAGGGCGTAGCAGTGGGGCTTAGAGGAGAAATCATGGGGACATGCTGTGAAAGGATGCTAAGGGGAGGGTAAAAGGAAGAGAGAGGATGTAAAGTAGGAGCAGGAAAAGGTGCACTTGGTTGGTGAAGCTACTCTCGAGAAGGCAAGGGGGAGGAGATTACTTGGCATAAACACATAGGTTGGGAAGGAGATAATGTTTTTCTAAGGAGCCTTATTCTCTCTCTCTCTCTCTCTCTCATGAAAGGGACTAGCTGTATTTACAAATCTCAACATTTTTATGCTTTTAATATAATCATCACATACATTAACTTAAATTAATTCTTTATTTGCACACACACGCGTGCCGCTTGCACATGCGTACACACACACACACATATACCCCACCCAAGAATTATCATTTAATAATATTTAAAATACCTTTAGTTCAAGGAAACTTTTCAAATTGAAGAAAAACAATTTTGAAGAACCTTGTTTTCACGAAGAGTTGTGTGTGAATGCATGTAACCTCATGTATCGAATTTTTTATAAAGATGGCTCATAGCATTATTGTGCTCAATGTGTGTAAATTGATTATGTGTGTGTATGATATTACTATTTATATGTGTGCTTAGGAGTGTATCAAGGCTTTGTGTGTGCATCGGGGATGAGTGCATGTGTATCTATGTATGGGAAAGTGCGAGTGCATGTATGCATCCATGTGTTTATGTGCAGTCGAATATGATTGTGTACTCGTGCAAATGTGTCCCTACAAGTGTGTGTGTCAAGTGCATGTGAATGTGCATTATATGCATGTGTACCTTTGAATTCACATGAGTGGAATATGTGCACCCACGCAAATGAGTGTCTCAATTCCATATACCTTGCACCATGTCTCTATATGTGTAAACATACATACATACATATATACATGTGTGTATGTGTGTGTGTGTGTGGAGAGAGAAAGAGAGAGAGAGAATGTAGGCCTAAGTAAGATATTTTTCTAACACACCACAACACACACCACAAAGAAGAGCCAAGATCTTAATACACCAAGTGATTCTCTAATCCCATAATGAAATAGGATCTTGTAGTGGAGAAACAAATAATAATAGCAAATATGTGTAAGTGGTACTACACTCTCAAAGTCAGAGTTACTACAAATGGTTACAAAGTGACACAAAAATGGAATACAATGGTCAATTTCTTATGTCTCAATTGTGATGATGAAAGGCCTATTTAATTTCATTGAGAAAGGGATGAAAACCCTTGTCTCTATCTAGAGCATACCCACTCACAATATATATACCCACTCAATGTTTGAGACCAAGGTGCTGATGTTTGTTGATGTGTGTAGTCTATTGATGCTTTGTTGAGGTTATGCTATGTAACCAGCCATTGTTCTTCCAACATCAGTGGCTCTTAAAGCTACCTTAGAGTAGTCACTTTTACATTCCTCCCCTTAACCACTTCTTCCAAGGCAAGAGGATGAATCTCAGCACACATCCATCTCTCTCTCTCTCTCTCTCTCTCTCTCTCTCTCTCTCTCTCTCATCTTGTGTCCTAAAAGACAAAAAACCATTAGTTATAATGTTATATTTACACCACTCTCTATCACATGCAAACTCAAAGAATAGGGGCTCTCTCTCTCTCTCTCTCTCTCTCTCTCTTTCTCTATGTGTGTGTATTTTAGCCTATTCAAAACTACCCTACTAGTGCTAAGAACTCCTTTACCATTCCAATCCAACATAATTTATTTCCTAATTAGTTTCTTGTGATAAATGATTAATCGAAGTCTAATTACAAGTTGGACCAACCTAAGCATTTTAGTGATAAAGGCATATTTTATTGACAATAACTCAATAAATACATGCAAAAAAGTATATTAAGCTGATCCTCATATTCCAAAGGTAAAGAGGACTTACCCATAGCAAATTTTATGTGAAATTTAGCACATTTTATTTTAAAACCATAACTACCATTATGCCCTTAGATCCTTGTCCAAGGGCTATTAAAGTTGTTTAGAAACAGTAATAGAAGGAACCAGTTCATTATATCAAAAAGTAAGAATTGATTTTCCCATAATAGTGGTTCAACAAGTTTATTGGGGTGTAGTAGAATAGTAAATTCATACTAAAGATGCTCCAAAGTTACCTTTTGCGTATTAAGCTTCTAATTTATTAACAAAATACTAGAACAAAAAAGTACTTCCAAAAAGTCCATTACAAGGTGCCAAAAACAATAATGCTTTAGTAGTCTTCTTGCTAGAGAAAAAAATAATAACAACAATATGTGTAAGTGGTACTAAACTCTCAAAGTCAGAGTTGCTACAAATGGTTACAAAGTGACACAAAAATGGAATACAATGGTCAAGAACATAGCTTTTGCAAGCTTTTTCCATGACGTAATGACTAAAGTGGAGCCAACCTAGAGCTTTGACCTTTCTTATGTCTCAATTGTGATGATAAAAGGCTTATTTAATTTCATTGAGAAAGGGACGAAACTCCTTGTCTCTATCTAGAGCATACTCACTCACAATATATATACCCACTCAATGTTTGAGACCAAGGTGTTGATGTTTATTGATGTGTGTAGTCTGTTGATGTTATGCTATGTAACCTAGCCATAGTTCTTCCAACATTAGTGGCTCTTAAAGCTACCTTAGATCAATCACTCTTACATTCCTCCCCTTAACCACTTCTTCCAAGGCAAGGGGATGAATCTCAGCACACATCCATCTCTCTCTCTCTCTCTCTCTCTCTCTCTGAACTTTCTTTCTTTCTGTAGACCCATTGGTCTTCCATGGACATTCTCTCTCTCTCTCTCTCTCTCTCTCTCTCTCTTTCTCTCTCTCTCTCTCTCTCTCTCTCTCTCTCTCTCTCTCTCTCGGTTAGCCTCCCTGCTTTCCCGCTCAGCCTCTCCGCTCCTTTACTTAGCCTCCCTGCTCTCTCGCTCAACCTCCCTGCTCTGTCACTCAGCCTCTCCCACTAGCCTCCCTACTAGCTCCTCCACTTAGCCTCTCCCTCTCCCTCTCCCGCTCAGCCTCTCCCTCTCTGCCTCCCCTCTGCTTAGCCTCTCTACTAGCCACCCCTCACCCGCTCTGCCTCCCCTCTGCTTAGCCTCTCTGCTAGCCCCTCTGCTCAGCCTCTCCGCCTCAGCCACCCCTCACTTGCTGTACCTCCCCTCCACTCAGCATCACTGCCTTAGCCCCCCCTCACCAGCTCAGCCTTCCACGTCCCTCCCCCCACCTCTCTCGCTCACACTCTGCTCTACATCTTCTCCCTCTCCCTATGCCCAGCCTCTCCCTATGCCCCCTATGCTCAGCCTACCTAACCACCCCCTCCCTATGCTCAGCTACACTCATACCCTGCCCCCTTCTCTGCTCCTCCCACTCTCGCTTTAGCCCCTCGCCACCTTTGCCACCCTTTTTTTTTAATTCAAAAAAAAAAACTCCTCACCATCTTAGCCTCTCCTTCTCCACCTCCTGGCTACCTCTCCATGTCAAGCCTCCACCTCGCCTCTCCACCACCTCACACTGGACATGCCTCCCATTATGGGGGGGAAGCCGGTGCTCCCAGCTCTCGGTCGGCGGACACTAAGACTTGCCTCCCATTATGGGGGGGAAGCCGGTGCTCCCAGCTCTCGGTCGGTGGACACTAAGACTTGCACCCACACCAAAAAAAAAAAGGTCCAAGAGAAATGGGGGACAAATCTAAGAAAGACGACAACAACAACAAAAAGAAGCAAACGACACAATTGAAATTGAAAGACGTGAACACACAGCGATCTAGTCTACTCTAATCTAGATCTAGACCAACCATCGATCGAAGAAAAGAACAGCAAATAATCTCTTTTGTGTTCTTTTTATGTTTTGGGTTCACAATCATATCATCTACGTACAAAAGTGCAATTGTAATGTCTTTTCCTTAAACTTTTTAGTAGAGAGAAGGATCTACATTGGACTTCATGTATCCCAGATTAGCAAAATACTTGTCGATTTTGCGGTATCAACTTCTGGGTTCTTGCTTTAAACCATAGAGACTTCTCTTAAGCTGGTAAACTTGATTCTCCTTTCCTGGTTCAACATAACCTACTGGTTGTTGCATGTAGACTTCCTCGTCTACATAACTATTGAGAAATGCATTCATGACATCGAGCTAGTACACATTCCATCTGCTGAGTGTCACTAGTGATATCAAGAACCGTATGGGATCCATCTTTGCTACTGGAGCATAAGTCTCATCATAGGCTTGACCATACTACTATGCAAATCCTTTTGCAACTAGTCTGGCTTTGAATCTTTGAATGCTTCCATCTGGAGTATACTTCACTTTGTATACCCGTTTGTTTGCTATGGCCTTATTTCCTGGTGGAAGATCGCATAATTCCTAAGTATTATTCTTGTACAAAGTGTCCATTTCTTCATTCATAACAGTTTGCCATTCTATCTTGTCAACTGCATCTTTGAAGTCCACTGGCTCTTCTATAGCCATGATGGTAGTCATAAGAGCATAGTTGGTGGTTTCAATCTAAATTGCTTTGCCTTTCTAGCATATGTCAATCTGGCTAAAGGTCTTCTTTCCTTAGTAGACCATTTGAGTTGTTGTGGTTTTGCTTGGGGTGCTTTTGGCAATTCTTGCTCTTCTTCATCAACCATTTCTGTAGATGACTATGAAATTGGTGCGTCTATCTCTTGTGTATTTGAGGTTTTCCATTTTGAATCCTCATGCAATCGTTATTACAATTTTGCAATCATTTGTAAGTAAGCACACATACACACACACACACACACAAACACACACACACAAAGCTAACATCATGTAATGAAACACATACTCATAGATGTCACACCATGAATGAAAGTTTGAGTTCAGGTAAGGTGTGGCCATAGTAGAGAGGATGGAGTAGTGAGGAGGTAAGGTCCCCAATGGAGATGAGGGAGGAGGTGGCCATAGTAGAGAGGATGGAATAGTGAGGAGGTAAGGTCCCCAATGGAGATGAGGGAGGAGGTGTCCATAGTATAGAGGATGGAATAGTGAGGAGGTAAGGTCCCCAACGGAGATGAGGGAGCCAAAATGATGGATGTGGAGAAGGGGGAAGTGGACATGAGGGTGTGAAATGATGGAAGATCTAAGGAAAGATGATGTAAGATCCATAGTGGAGATGAGGGAAGCAAGGAAGAAGGAAACATGCAAAGGGAGTAGAGAAGGTCTTTGGGGGAGATGAGGGAAGATCCATTGTGGAGAGGGGGAAGTCAAGAGGAGCAATGCTAGAAGAAGGGTACACAAAATGCTGAAGATATTGCTACTATGGATGAAGCCTTATGGGGAGAAGAGAGCTATACTAATGATTGTTGGTCCAAAAAAGTGTGCATCAAAGAATTTCTTACTACTATGGATGAAGGCTTGAAGAAGATGGCTGATGAAGGAATAGAAAAAAAAATCCATAGTTGTGGACTTAGGAGTGGAGAAGAGGATGATATGAATGATTTGTAGAATATAGGCTTTATGTATCAAAAGATCAATGTCCATGCAAAAGGTCTGCATGTAGTAGGTCCACAAGTCCACAAACAGGACACAAAGGTCCACAAGTCTACAAATTCATAGTAGGAGGTCCACCTTCTGAGTTGTGTAAACATAAGATACCTTCGGTGCCAGATGCCAAACCAATTCGACACCAGAGGTATAGAACAAATCCCAACTATGCTAAATAGGTGAAAACCAAGTTAGATGAAGTGATTGAAGTGACTGGCTATTTCCTATTGTGGTTGTGCCTAAGAAAAATGGTAAAACTCCGAGTCTTTGTGGACTATTAGAAGTTGAATGCATAGACATATCTTAATATGTGGACCAAGTTGCAAGACATGAGATGTATTCATTAATGGATGGTTACAATAATTATAATCAAATCAATGTGGCTCTAGAAGATCAATCTAAGACTGCCTTATCACAAAATGGGGTGTTTATGCAATGCAAGTAATGCCCCATCAACCTTCTAGAAGTTTATGATAGAAACTTTTTGAGTATCTCACTGAGTTCATTGCCATTTACTTGGATGATTTTTGTGTTTACTCTTCGGACAAAGATCATCTCATTATCTAGAAAAAGTCTTTCTAAGATGCATACAAGTAGGTATTTCACTAAACCCGGCTAAAAGTGTATTTTGTGTCTGAGTGGGGATATTTCTCGGTCATGTCATTTCTCAAGATGGTATATGAACTGAGCTAGGTAAGATTCAAGCCATACAACACATGCTTGAGCCTCAAAATCTAACTCAATTGCATTTCTTTTGTGGGGTTTATTAGCTTCTATGGATGCTTTATCAAATATTTTGCAAAGATTGCAGCTCCATTGTCTGAGTTGACAAAGAAAGATGCCAAGTTCAAATGGACTACCGAGCTGACTGTGGTTTTCCATTATCTTAAGAACTGATTAATTGCATGTAGAGGCTTTTGGGTATGCCTTAGGCATAAATTAGCCCAGCCAAATGGTCAACTAGATTATCTAGTGTATTATGCTAGTCAAGCGTTGACACCTACTTAGTCCAACTATAGTACCATTGAGCGAGAAGCTTTGGGAATTATATTTAGTGTGCAGAAGCTAAGGTATTATTTAATTGACAAATCCTTGTGTGTTTTATGTGGACCATCAAGCATTACTTTATCTAATCAATAAGACTATTATTCAAGGGCACCTTGTATTGGATGCTTCTTCTTCAAGATTTTACCTTTAAAATCATTCATACACTCAGAAAAGCACATGTATGAGCTGATTGTTTATCTAGGCTTCTTGCACTCGAGGATACTGAAGGAGTCACTACTAAACTTCCAAATGCTGAACTCTTTATAGGTGACTATTGTGAGCATGAATATGCCGAGTTGATGGATTATTTCTCTAAGGGTACATTTCTTGATATAATGCCTTGAGGATAGTTGGCCTTGATGAAGACTTGGGAATACACTTTGATTAGTGGACACCTCTATTGTCAATGTGTAGATGGAATTATTTGTAGATGGGTTATGCCACATGAACGAGCAATTCTTTTGTAGGAAGCTCACTCAGGTCCTTTAGAAGGACATTTCCAAGGGGTTTTAGCTGCCAGAAAAGTGTTGCAAGTAGGATTATGGTGGGAAACCTTGTTCAAGGATGCTCTAACTAAGTGTATGCATTGTGATGTTTGTCAGTGCACTTATGGGGTCTATGTTTTATGGCCATATGTGGCTCAAATGATAGCAGCATTAGAGGACGACTTGGTAGTGGATTGGTTCATAACCTTTGAAAAGGCATTAAAGTCCCAACTGAAGGTAGGGATAAGGGGGCAAATGCACTACAAGCTTGGGCTGGACCTCTACATGCTACATCATTGTCTTACAATGGGACAAGTTCCATGGCCCAACACTCTTCCAGCACAGAGTGGAGTAGGCTCATTGGGAGCCCTGAATAATGACCTCTTGTAAGAGCAAGAATAGGGATAGGATGACATGGAATAGAAACACAAGCAAAGTGACAAAGGTCCCAAAGAGAAGACACAAGAATAGACAATCTAGGGGAATAGTGTTGAGGGCACCTTCTATTAAAAACATAGGAATAAATGGACCCCTCTCCATTGCTAAGTTGGGGAATAGCATTGAGGCCACCTCTAAGGAGCCAGGACAAGAACAAAACCCAAAGGGGAACATGAGGAAGAGCATCTCTCAAGGACAGTTGGCACAAGAGTCTGCTAAAGGGGCATAGGGTAGCGAAACACCCAAGGAGCAAAGGGAAGAGGAAGCTACCAAGAGAGTAGACAAAGGTGACACTTATCAGCCCTCGCAAGCACCTGCCAAGCAACAACTCGAGCAACAAAATAGTGGTGCAATAACTCGGGCCACCAAGATTGCCTTAACTTTTCCTCCCTCTCCTCTACGAAGTTTGTTTAGTGTAGAGCCATTTACCCTTGATCCATTGCTGGACTCAAAATAATCATCATGATCGAAATGCCACCGAGCCCCCATGGCAAGTCCTGAGGGAAAATATGGTGCACATGGCACAAGCCTTGATTACTTAGCCAATCACTGGCTCCCTCCCTAAGTACTAGAACATAATCTCTTTCTACAATCGCAGCACTAAGAGGAGATGACTAAGTCCTTTGAGGAGCAAACAACTAGCTTGAGACGGACCAAGGCAGATCTAGCAACGAAGTGTAAGAGTCTGCAAAAGCAAATGGAAAACTAGAGCTAGTGCACAATGAGCTACTGCAGAGCTACTCCTAGCTGATCTAAACCCAAAGCTACTCCAAAGCCTCCCAACTGAGCTGCTCTAGAGCTTACTCCCAGCTAAGCTAAACCCATAGCAAGTTGCAAATGGACTTTGGTAATCTCCAGTGCAAAGTCGATAGCGATCGTTGCCAAGTCTCAAAGTGAGCTCATGGGTGTTGCAAGGACCAACACCCAACTATAGCATGCATTGAAGAATGCACAACAAAGGGTGGATCCAGGGCTCTAGTAGGTGACCTAGGCAAAAAATAGAGATGCTTAGAAGGAGAATGCCTAGTTATGTCAAGTAGCTACTGAGAATGAAGACCTCTAAGGGAGGAGAATACTCAGCTATAGGCGAAGTTGGAGAAATATTCTCAACTTCAATCACTAATCCGTCTCCTCCAAGCCCTAAAACACCTATGCAAGTTGGCCCAATGACATTCACCAGACCAAGACGATGCAGCACATCAGGATGGTGTGTGTGAGCTTTCATAGGCAAACACCATAATAGATACCTTGGTATCAAAACCAATAGAAGAAGGTACATCAGAATCTAAGGCAATAGAGGAGACAACAACCTAGGCTCTTTTACTGCTTGATCAAGTGAGTCGAGTGGAGTCCAAAATTATGGCTATGCAAACTTGCTGAGATTTTGTAGATGCCATAATTCAAGTTAAAATTTTGTTAAACACGTGATGTGGGAGTTCAGATTGAGCAGGTTTTGGATACCAAACTAATTTTGCTGAGGCAGCATCTTCTTGAGGCTGTGCCAGTTTTAAAAGTTTTGCACTGAGTTTCAGGTCGAGAGGAGATACTTGTCAGATATCGTATATGGTGGCGAATGGAAGAGGTTGAGTTAACTGCTCCCCCATAATCTATGCAGGGGACGAGCATTTTTCGAGCAAAATTTTCCGAGAATCCGAGCGAAGGAAAAAAAAAGCTTCCAACTATGCAAAAATATGACAAAAATGGATCAGAAGAAAACATAGTTTCGCTTAGAAATATGAAAAGTATTATAGGAATGCCTATTTTATACATGAATATTTATGTGAATCTTTTGGAATGGTGAGAACATAATGGGATGGCTTTTGAAGAAACCCACATGTAGAGTAGACTTCTCTATGAAAATTCCCTTATGATCCTTCTTACAACTTTTTACTTAATAGGGGGTGACATTGAAAAACTCTCCAAAGAAAAACCTCTCTCAACCTACCTTCCATGAAAAACCTCTCTCCAAAGAAAACTCATTGAAGCAAGCCATCAAGGTAGTTTCACCCGCGAAACCCCTTTGAACAAGGTCTTTCAAGGTAGTTTCGTTGGCGAACCTACCTTGGTTAGCACTTTTAAAAGTGACATAACTTTCACATCCAATGTCCAAATATAGTCATTCAGCCACTCAAATTGATCGAAAAACCCCATTTGAGCACATCTATGGGGTTATATTTTGGAAAACCTTGCATATATAGTATTAAATATTACATGTATTTTATGAGAGTAATATATAAGCCCAAGTCAATATTTATTTACAGTAATTTAAACTTCTGTAGAAACATGTCCATAAATATCTTGTTATTAATACTATAAAAACACTTGAAAGATATTGCCATATGATATAAATGTGTTTAATAAGTAATTATTTATGTATAATATTATTATATTGAGAGTGATTATGAGGGACATTTCTTAAATGAATTATTTTTCAATACTTTTTTAAGGTAATAACAAGGGTACAAAGGGATGTCTATGAATAAGAAGATTTATGTTATGTAAAAATGAATGAGTGACTAGTCTGTATATTTTTATGATAAAGGAATCTAGTTCTAATGAAAATAAAAGTGTAAAAACCATGTTTCTTAAAGAAATACTATTTTTAAAATCTCTTAAAAAGCACACTCGTATAAACCTGCTCATAGGTTTTTGCTTGTAAAATTGACGCATCCAATCTATGCATCAGGGTGTACTCAGGCTAGTGTAGCCCATTATATCAGTATACGACCCAGTTATAAAAGCCTTCAAGGAAGACTACAGTTTCTTGTAACAAGATGAATTTCATTCATGTGGCCTACCAAGAGAGAGAAGAAGAAGAAAAAGAGAGAGAGAGAGAGAGAGAGAGAGAGAGAGGCTTGCCCAAAGTGAGAGAGAGAGAGAGAGATGAAAGAGGAGAGAGAGGGAATGAATGCTTTTCCAAAAAAGCACACCCAAATTTGAAAGACATGCTCTAAAGTCAACACACCAACAAATCAAAGAATTTGCAAAACAAACACATCTAAAAAATGCTAGAAATTATTTTTAGTTTCTAAAAGTTGAACCTTCACTAAGGCTACCTAAATGCAGGCCAAAAAGTGACTGAGATGGAGACTGATATGGGAGGAAAGTATCCTCCCCCTAATCTAACTCTCTCTCAATTGACACCTAACGTGACACCTCTCCCTTTCATGCATGTATTCTCTATGGGTTCGTTGTTTGCTCATCATGAGACGGATGCATGAAAACCAAGCTTCAAGGTAGATGATGCGTGGGTCGCTTTTGTCCACTTTCCACCTCTTCTCAGTGCCAACGATGATACCTTTCAAGACAATGAGTTGTGTTAACATCCACAGAGTACAAACACTGAATGCTAGGTAATCAGTGATTAGAGGTGATTAGGCTTCATGATCTACTTCAATGGACAAGCTCAGAGAGTTTCATCCCCAAAAATCCTAAGGCAAAAGAGTGTAGGCAATGTGCACATTCTGATCTACATCAACGGAAATAGCCATGGAAGGAGTACAGCACAAACTCAGAGAGTTTGATCCCCAAATACCCCCAGGCCAAAGCAACTAGGCAACATGCACAATGGTATGTTCCACCCGCCAGGTTATAAGTTCCAGCTACCATAGTTGTATGTTCTAACTGCAAGCTGTGATGAAGTGTCTCAAGGAAGTTAAGCCTCGCCACTCCAGGTTTTGAGCCTCATGCACGGGGTTCGAACCCCAAATGACTTAAGGCATGAGGCCGCTCGAGGAGTTTGAGCCCCAAATCACCTAAGCCTTGAAGGCGCAAGGTAACACAAGTGCTATTTGGGAGCCCCGGTTAGGAACACCTACTAATGCCAGGCTTGTCCCAAGCGCTCTTATATGGTTAACACAAGCACTATTTCTACTAGTAGGGAGAGATGGCAAGAATAGCAACATGCCTTGGCACTCCACGGGCCCAAGGGCCTTTTATTGTAAAGAGAGGGAGAGTGCTAAAAGGAAAAGGGTTAGCCCTCCCTTCAAAAGGTGGCACATATAAAAGGCTAAAATGTTGACTTTGGTCTTCATTGTTGTTTGCACAAGTTTGAATACAAGCTCCCTCTTCTCTTCCAAGGGAGTGTTTTGGGTGTTCTCTTGTTTTCATTATAGTGCCCTTGTGTTTGCCACTCCATCCCCCTTCACTCTCCTCTTCCCTTCTCCTTCTCCCTCCCTTCTCCCCTCTCCCCCTTCCCTCTTTCTCTTGTGGAAACACATTGCAACAATCCGGAGGCCACTTGCATGACACTTGTAGATGGCTTGTGCCTTGCATTGCTCTCACAAGGAGTAGCTTGGAGTGGAGGCTCCATCGGCATCTCTTCAAAATACCCACGACACGTGAGTCACCACCAAGATCCACATTTTTGGCATCGTTGCTGAGGAATGAAGGTATGCTTTTGCATTGCACTTGTTTTCCTTTGTTATCTACCCATTGCACAAGGCTTCAAGCTTAACTTGGAGCTTTGTTAGTGGAGTTGTAGGAGAGGAAAGAGTGGAGTGAGAGTTTGGATGGAAAGGCTAGGAAAGCTATCATTTTTTGTTATAAAGTAATTTTGGATCATTTTGAAGCTTGTTTTTTGTGCTTTTTAGTGTTTTGAGTTAATAGGAACTTAGTTTGTGAGATTTCAGGAGTATGTGATGTCCAAACACAAAAAAAAAAAAGCAAAAATGATGATTCTTGCTGAATTTTGAAGTTGTTTTTTGTGCTAGAGCCCACCCCTCAAGAAATCTTGCATTTTAGCTTGCAAAAATTGCTTTTCCTTCAAGTTTTTTTCATTGTGTAGGAAGACTAGGTAGTGTAGCACCCCCCTAGCATAACAAAACCAGAACAAAAACTCAAAGTCCCCTAAAAACCACAAAAACCAGTCGGCAACATGTTGAGAGTTCATGCTCAAAATCATGTGATCATGTGTGCATAGCACCATCACATGATCATATGTGCATAGCACTAACCTTATAGAGTGCTATAAAGGAAAGGGTTAGATCCCCTAACCCTAACCCTAAAAGGGTTTGTATATATTCTATTTTTTCAACTAAATCTAGTGTACAGTTAGTCATTTGTGGTGTGCTCTCTAGCTGTGCCCTCTCTCCTCGTCTCCACTCTTCTCCTCTCCCCTCTTCATATTTTGTCATGGTATTAGAGCTTAGGTCTAGTCTCCTAGATCCTAGGAAGCTTATGTTTTGTCCTAGGTTAGTTCTAGTTTTAGATTGAGAGTTCTGATACCATGACAAAGTGCGGATCGTACTAGCCTAATCAATCACTTAATGAGCATAAAGATCACAAAGGATCAAACCAAATACGAAAAGCCATGGGGAGAGAGACACAAAGTATGAAACACTCAATCTATTCCAAATGTGATATATCAACAATACATGATAGGCTTCTTATATAGAGAGTGCCCTTTGAATAGTCAACACTTGTGTGATCCTCTCATCCACATCTCTCCTTGTGAATATCCTCAATCCACATCTCCACATCATGTAGTCCACATCCTAGGGTGGCTACTTTAATTCTTTCCTTATCACAGACCTTTGCCCTTTAATCTATGTGCTCATACAACATAATGTTTCACTATCCCCACGAGTCGGTGCCATAGAGCTATCTCGTCGACCAGTGCGTTAGTAGTATCCTGTTGGTCAAACCACATTGACCCGATGCGTTAGCTGTATCCCGCTGACCTAACCTCTGACCACGGCCTAACCTGCCACCTTGATTAAATGTGTGTTAGAGTTAATTATCCTGTCGACCTGATAGCTATTGACTCGTGGCCTTAGAGCTATCCCATCGATCATTGCTATCTTGCTAACCCGCCACTGATGCGGTAAGCCCACCCCCACACCCGTGCTCATATTCATATTCCACTGATCGTTTCGTTACGCCTATCACGTCGCTCATCGCTATACACGATACACCTACTCCACTGTATGTCGCTACTTTCCATCCCCACGCTCATCGCTATAACTATACCATGGATCGATGTGTTGATCAGTGACCTTATATAACCCTATGCCCATAGGGATAGCACTTGCATCTTATCCCACCAAACATGTGGCAAGATTTATTCTACCGCTTGGCTTGATACACCTACTCCACCCCTCGTTGCCATATTTATTCTACCGACCGTTGCTCTACCAGTATCCTGCCATTCGGTGTGATACCCTATCCCTACGATCGTCACCATAGAGCTATCCCCATGACCATTGGGATACCTTTGGGGTAGCCATGAATTTAAAAAAAAATCCAAAACCTCAGTTCAGCTTGAGTGTGCATAGCTAGAGGTCTCCTACATGCCTTGAGGTCATAGAGAATTTTGTCCAAGAATCCCGCATCGGAAGATAGTGCTTCGAGCTATGCTTAGCCCACCCTTCACCTTAGCTGGGAATCTAGAAGCCCGGTTCCTAGCCCCCACTTGTTAATAAGCCCTTGATAGGAAGATCTATCTAGCTCCAACGAGACGGAGAGCTTGGACGAAGTAATGCAAGACCCCTCGGGTCCAAGGTCCTTTGAAGCCCCATTCACTAGTGTGGCCTCTCCCAACTCTCCTGCACCTTTAGTTGCATCCAGACTGAGAGGTACAGCCTCCAATCTGTTCAGACATTTAGGCCAAACAGAGTCGGCAAATATGGAGGACCCCTTTGCCATCATATCAACAGGAAGGAAACGTCAGCAACATCCAGCTCCCGAACCACAGACCGGGACAGAAACCACCTTTGCAGACTCAAGACCCTCCGCCTATGCAAGACCTCCCCAATGGGAACACATGGATGAGGGAATTTTGAAGGCAAGATCCCAGCCGAGGGGAGGCGAGGAACTTCCAAGGAGGGGCACCTTATGAACCCCCAACAGTCTAGGTGCCACCAACCTTCGTCAACTATGGGGCACCATAGTTCCCACCTTATCGCCCATTGCATGGAACTAATGTTCCCATGCCCCAAGACCCACCTCCTCTAGAGTATGTCCCTTTCCATCCATACCTATTGCACCGATGAATGTAGGCCTCGGCACATCCATTCCAATGCTGGTACTAGCAACTACATGGATACCACCACCAGGGCTAGACTTAAGGCCAACCCTGCATCCTGTCAGGCCCACAGCAATATCACCCCTGCCAATTGCCCAAACAGTGTTAACTGATGAGGCAATGCGCATCTTGGTGAATGCCCTAGGAAGGAGGGCCATGCCACCTCCACCCACCCCAGTGTTTCCTGCAAGGATTGCGAATCCCCTGAGGAGCCGACCTATAGAAATCTCCAAGTTAATGACAAGTTTCTTAGAGAAGGAGACCTGGTCTCCAACATGATGCGATTTGAGCAAATTTGCAAAGCTTTTGGTGCTCCCAGAGACCTAGAAATGGCCAATGCGTTTGGTCTCAGCTTAGATGGCAAAGCATGCCAATGGTATAGGGCTCTCACCCCAGAAGAGAAAATCAACTGGGAAACATTGAGAAAGGCCTTCATTGTGGGGTTCACCCCCAATGGCCATAAATGGAGCCCGATTAATAAATTATATGGAGTAAAGTAGAACGATAAAGAATCCTTAAGGGATTACATTGCTAGGATCAAACACCTCAATGCTGCTGTGAACCGTATGAGCAGATGAGCGACGACTCACTATTGCCCTACTTCCTCATCGAATTGGCAAACCCGAAGCTGCACGACCACCTAATGGTGATGAATCCTACCTGCTTCGATCTATGCATCAAGGTGGCCATCCGCATATGTGACAACATGATGGACAAGGCAAATTTAGATAAAACCCTGGATCCCTCAGAAATAGCTCCATTAGTTAGGTCTTCGAGTGTAGAATCGATCAAGGAGGAGACCAACGAGCCCAAGGTCTTGGATATGAGTGAGCTAGCCTCCAATCTGCTAGATTAGCTAGGCTAGTAGTGGAGGAAAGGAATCTCCAAGGAGGCACCAAGCAACCCCACTTGTTTCCACGGAGAGACAATGTCTGATGTGGGGTATGTAATGGCAACCACCCCTCCAATGAGTGTCCACACCTAAGGGCAAGGCCGGCACTCTACTATGCACACTACCATAGGTGGGAAAACCATGATACCTCCCAATGTCAATTCTCGAGGTCCCTTCCCCAACCCATGTATCAAATGAGACACCCATTAGCACTAATGGCCCCGCCTAACCCCCTAATCACACAAGGTGGTCTTGTGGCTAGTTCGAGCTAGTACAAAGGTTAGCTTGCTCCGTTACCACCACCCATATTGGGCCCACAATTGCCACTACCTCATATAACCCAATCAAGTGTTGGTAGAGGAAGCACCCAATGACTAGGAGGAGACGGATCCAGATCATGGACCTCACGATTACTACCCCTATGAGGAGGGAAGTCGCACCCTAAGCCACTACCTCCTGCCAAAGGACTAATACATCCCCGTGTTCTAGACCGCTCCCATGAGCGCAAGGGCAAGAGACCTAAACTCAATCGCTCAGAGGCCCCTGCTCCAATGTTACACCTACCAGGGTTCCCACAGAGCAAGTGAATGCCCCTATCGAGGTAATTCAAACCCCTGGTGTTCTGCTTCAAATGCCAAGGGCCACATTCCTTGAAGGACTATCCCTATAGGGATCATAACCCCGTTGCTCCAACCACAACCAACCCCAGACCCTTGTGTGTGGGGTGTGGGACCGAGCATCTATTTCAGGACTGTCTCGCGAGGAGACCAACAACCCCAATCATCCCGCCAAAGAGCACCAGCCTCAATTTGCTTAGCATCAAACAAGGCCAGGTGGCTGCAGTGCCCCTACTAGTCATCATAAGGATGCAAGCCAAGGCATTAGGCAAGGCAATGAAGAAGCTGGCAAGGAAAGATAAAGGGTCCCTATTGCTAGGCCCCAAGATCCCTCAGCATCCCCTAACCCGGTCCAAGAAGGCCATGTGGGTAGGTGATGACTCTGACCAGGTGCTTATCCAGGACGGTTTCAATGAGACAGCTACTCTCGCCACCTCCTCTACTCCTGTACATGCTTCCACCCAAGGTGACCCTGAGGTTCCTCCGAGTCTAGAGGTAAACAATCCAATGCAAGCCCAAGGCCTAGCCCCCTCAGCCTCCTATAAGGAGACCTATACTAACCCAGTCTTAGAAAAGCTATACATAAAAGATGCCCAAAACTTGGTATGGGACTACCAAGCAAAGTTCAAGCATCGACTCAAGGCAAGTAGAGGGTCGGATACTATTCATCCAGGCCACTTGATGGGACACTGAGGGGAAAATTTGCTCAAGGTACCGAAAAGAGTGGAGGAAGAGGAACACCCCAGCTTCAGAAGCAATGTTCCAGGAAGACCCAGTGTTGCAAAACCTCCAAGAGGAAGGAGACATGTACGACTTCGAGGACCTGTTGTCCATGGAAGGAGAGGTTCACAAGAGCCCTGCGATAGTGCCGAGTTGGCTGCCTTCTTATCAACAGAGGTAAAAATGCCAATCGCTTCCCTACTAAGAGGAAATGCTATTCTATGGTGCGATCTATCCAATTGGATGAACAGACTGCTTTTGCCCCCAGTCCCTACCAACCATAAGCCCAACTAATCACCGCTGAAAAAGGGGAAAAACCTACCCAAGGTTCCCATCAACAAGCTAGGCCAGTACTTCGAGGGTGATGACACAAATGCCGCCCCCATAATTTATCAAAACCAAAAGGTTGAGGCCATCTTGGATGGGGAAGCGGGTGTGAGCGTCTGTACCAAGGAATGCTAGGTGAAATGGGAAAACCCTACACTCGAGCAAACCCATCTAGTAGTAAAGTTAGCCGATGGGGGAACTGCCGAGACCTTGGGAGTACTTACTGGCATAAACATTAAGGTATTTGGATTCACATACCCCCACAGGTTCATAGTCATGGACTTCACTCGGTGGTCGAGATATGAAGCTATCCTAGGCAGGCCCTTCTTATGAATGTCCGATCTCATGCACGACTCGCGTACTGATAACATCTACCTACGGCATGAGAAGGAAATCATGCGAGTGGACTTGCACACCTACAAGGCCCACCCATTGTTTGGATGTCCACCTTTTGCTGCAGAATCCGACACCACCACCCAGACCAACTCCGTAAAGCTTTTCCAACCCTATGACAGGGAAGAGGATGAGGAGTCTGATGACTTTTGGTATGTGCCTCTTCCCAAACCAGAATTCTTGCAAAACTAGATGCACATCTTAGCCAATATAGATATCTTAGAGGGGATAGGGTTTCAGATCACCACCCCAGAGCTCGAGGGTCCGACCCCAAGGGTTCCCCTAAGAATGTTTAACATGCTCAAACCCCGAGAGGTACGCAAGGGAATCATGAGGGTAAAATCAGATCTCCACTGGTTGTCATACAAAGGGGCCACAACTACTCACCAGGAGTTCTCCTCCAATTGGGAAGCCAGGGTGAGTAATATTACCTCCCCTGCTAGCTCTATTAAGTGCAATGGAAGAGCCCCCTTCAAGTCCGAAACCCCCTGTATCCAAAAGCTCGGCTAAGGCCAAAAGGACTACTACTCTTGCAGAAATAAAGGAGGAGACAGAAGAAAAAGAGGACCTACATTAGGTTTCGGCCCATGACAAGGCCTACTCGATTGAGGATCGCAAGATCTTATACCAACAAGCCAAAAGGTCTCGGGAAGAAGGAGGCTCCCAAGGGTATGACATGCCGGCCCTGGTTAAGGAGGTAAACCTAGTCCCAAAAGGGCAAGACCCCCAACCTGTATTCGTCACCAATGATCTCGCCCCCAACGAGGAGCTCTCCTACAAGAGTACAAGGATTGGATGGCCAAGAAGTACACCGACATGAATGGAGTCCTTGCCAAAGTAGTGCAGCACACAATCCCCATGCTAGACAATGCCAAGTTGGTACATCAGCACCCCTACCCTATGAATTCCAAATGCACACTCATAGTGAGGGAAGAAATCTAGAAACTCATAGATGTGGGATTCATCTATGATATTGAGCATATGGTATGAGAGGTAGAGGTAATAAAGAAGCTTGGACCAATCCTTCCTTTTGGGATGGACCTATACAGAGTGGTTGAGTATGCTCCAAGAGTTAATAGCTCAATAAGAGGAGGGGGAAAAGTAGGATGAGGTGGAAATCATCTTTGTGCTAGCCCTCCACTTGTTCTTCTGAATGCTTGTGTATATTATAAAAGTAGGAAGGAGCCATGGGGCATCTTAGCCTTGGGATATGGCTATTTGATTTATATAAAAAATTGAGGCAAGGTATTGTCACATGTAATTGAGAGGCTGCAATACTACAGGCCCTCAATAAGTTCAAGGCCTTTGCAAGATAGTTCAAACATTTCTAACCATTGAGTGCATGCTTCAATGTAACACTAAATCTCATCCAAATGTATTATAAGTATCTACATTTGAGCTCCCATATTTTTCTACATTTAGCAAAATCACTCCGTTGATGAATCAAACTAAAAGGAGCTCATGCCATTATTCAAGCTGGATCACTCTGCTCAGCTTCATCCCTCCAAAAGCTTAGCTAAGGTTAGTTGCATATAACAAGCAAAGGAAGTTTGCAATGAAATCCTCCTTAAACCTACACTAAATTTAAGCAAAAGATGGAATAATCTACGGTATCAACAATGGAAAACCCATAAAAGGGGAAAAGAAGACTGAAGATGGAGAGAATTGGACTAAGACTTATGATCAGGATGTATTTGATGGAGAGATGACCTAAAGACCTTAGCAACACAAAATGCAATTAAATGAAGTATGAATCTAAATGTCAACATAGCTGAGGACTCAAAAGAGAAAAGAAGGCAGACTAGAAAGAAAGACTGATGCAACTACTGCTCTGTAGAACCTCACAGGCAAACTTATAATAGCAAGAGCATGGGCTCACAAATCATAGCAAGATGAAAGGAAAGGAAAATGGATGGAGAAGCTAGAGCATGGGCAAGGAACATGGATATTCATGTGGCAAAGAAAGGGTTGGGTAGCTTGAATTAGAAGGTCTAGTGCTCTGAAAACTTTTTCACAAAATTGAATGGAGGGTAGCTTGAATTAGAAGGGTGAGCAATTAAGAGGACACTTTTTTACAAAAATGAAAGGAGAGCGCTACTTGGAGAGTAGTGCTAACAAGCACTATTAGTGTTTACACTCACTTTACATCCCCCACTAATAGTTAATAATAGAGGTCATAAAATCACATAAACAATGGAGCATGAATGCTTGAGTGCACTCCCTCCTAGCTCATTGAGACATATATGAAATATTTTTTGGATTTGTTGCAAGAATAAATGTAATCAAGATTTGTCATGGATTATTGTTTTTCCAAGAGGACATTTACATACTTTGAAGGATGTATGTTTATTCATTTTCAATTATTTCTACTCCTATATGAATGATAGTATATTTCCATATGGATACATGTAAAATTATCATCATATATGATTTGCAATGGAGTTGAGTTGAGTTGTGGCCCGTATTTAACATTAGATTATCTTGTTTAGTAATGTCTGTAGATAGATTGGACTTTTAAAAAATGATGAAATCCACAGAATAGCAAAATGATGTACCCAAAGGCCTTTCTATGTCACTAAAACATTCATATATGTGAGATATTCATGACATGTCTATATACCGTGTAAACCAAATCCAAAGGAGAGAAATGTTTGTAAACAATCCATTTCTTGTTTTTTATCATTTTGCAAGCATGTAATGAAATATTGAATCAAAGTTGGACTGATGTCAAATTTATTTTTAAAGAACTTTAACGCGTCCAATGGGCAATCACTTGCTCTATATTGATAGTTTGTGACACGACATGGAAGTCAAGAGCTCACCTAGGGTATTATTGTGGTGACCTTTTCGTATACTTCTCTTCTACTCTCAAGACTATGATATTGATTGATTCATATTCTTGCATGGAACATTCTAATTTCAACTTGATATAATAGATATTGTGAATGGGCAATCTTTGCTTGCAATAATTTTTTGTGTTTTTGTATATTAGATATTGTTTGAATATTTTCAATTGTATAATACCAGATATGTATGGTAGCATGCCAGTAGGAAAAGAAAATGAAAATTTAAATCATAATATTTTGAGTATCTGTAATAGTACCTACAATTTCTCATGTTTTCGTAATCAAAATATTGTTTGAATATTTCCAAGTGTATAATACCAAGTATGTATCATAATGTGCCAATGCCTAGGCGAAGCAAATGAGAAGGTCAAATCATATCCTTTTTATGTATCTCATAGTATCTGTATTATTTCATGTTAAACCCAAAAGAACGAGTGTAAAAAGTATCTATATTTCATGTCAAAAACAAAAGAGCAATGAAAAAAGTAAACCCATAGTACAACATTATAATTTTCAACACATGCATGGTCAATCAATATACCATACAAGAGAATCCTTGTAGATCATCTTCAAAGCATGGTCAATTAGTATATTGTATGAGAAAATCCTAATGGAAATACTCTAAGGTCCAAAGTTGGCACCTTGCATGAAAAAAGAGAAAGAAAAAGAAAAGACAAAGGAAAATAAAAATCAACAACACATTATCATCTTCAATACATGATCAATTAGTATACCATATGAGCAAATCCTAATGGAAATACTCCAAGATACGAAGTTGGCACCTTGTATCAAAAAAATAAAGAAAGAAAAAAGAAAATTGATAGCACATTATCATTTGAATTCAACACATGGTCGACCAATCAATATGGCATATGAGAAAATCCTTGTAGAAAACTCTAAGGTACATAGTTGGCTCCTTTGGTTTTTTTAAAAAAAGAAGAAAAGAAAGAGGCCAACCCATCACATAATATTTTCATCTTCAATGCATGGTCAATCATATATCATATGAGCAAATCCTTTCAGAAACAATCTACAAAAATGATACCTTGTGTCAAATTAAAAAAGAAAAACAAAACCCATACAAAATAAATATCATCTTCAATACATGGTCAATCAATAAGAAATGGAAAAAAAAAAACAAAAGCATTATCATCTTTAACACATGGTCAATCAATATACCATATGGGCAAACCCTTGCAAAAATTCAAAGGTACAAATTTGATACCTTGTGTCAAAAAAGAAAAGAAAAAGCAACATCCATATGAAAAGAAAATCATCTTCAACACAAGGTCAATCAATATAGCATATCAGAAAATCCTTGCAAAAGTACTCCAAGCTACTAGTTGGCACTTTGTATTTTATACAAAAAGGGAACCAATAGCACAACCTTATTATAATGTAAAAATACTTAACAAATCAAGACTCTTAGTAGTAAAATACCATATGGAAAGGTATCATCTAGTATACAACAAGCTACAATTAAATAACAAAATGACTAAGTGATACTTTAACATAAATAACAAAGGATCACTAATGGTTATCTACCTCATTGGATGTCCTATAAAGCTTTCTTCATATTCATGACAATAGATTTAATTTCAACAATGCTTTTTTGGTTTGAAAACATTTAGATATGCTTCACATCTTTCAACTTCAAAACCTTTAAATCATAATTTCTTACTTGAAAATTCAATGTCGTATTTCAGCTTTGAATTGTCCATATCAATTTTCGAAATACTTTTCCATACAACCAAATAACCACAAAGTTTTGTTGTGATACCACTGGATCTTTTCTATATGAATAGACTTTGCTTTCACCACAAACCGGCTTCATCATTCTAAGTTGTGTTTATTGTAGAGGGAAAGTGTGAGGAATAGTCCATAGAGAGGCGGTCACAAGATATACCTCATGATGTCTTAATCTTCCTTCTTCTCTGCCTCGGATTCTATGGTGGTACCATTGCTTAAAGAGCATACACTAATAGTTGGCAAGGACCTCGAGGACATGAATTAATAAGGTTGTGGTCCTCTCATTTTAAATCAAGATATGAGTGGAAGAGGAAAGAGTCTAAAGCAACCCAAGATAAGGCAAACATTGTCGACTTGAATTCTAAACTAGTCACTCACATCTCTACCACACCTACAAGAAAAATCAAAGTTTCCACATGAATGAAGAAAAGATGAAGAAAATGAATTCTTAGTCAAGAGTTCTAGTTCTAGCAATACAAATTTGAATTTATCAAAGATGGAGGCCACTTCATAGGAGAAAGAGGGCTCTCAGCTGTCACAAGCTTAGATGAAGTCACTTTTTCTTGTATGCTTTTTGTTGTGTTCCCTTTGACCATCAAGAATGGCATAGCCTCCACTTTTGGGGTGCTCCTAGGTTGTAATTTGCAAGTTGTAGACATGGACTCTCACCTTTTGCTGATAAAACACCTAGCGCAAAAGCCTTGTTGTTTAAGGTGGGATATTGCAATTTCTCCTCCAATTGTTGACTTAATGTGTTGTAGAAAATCTTACACTAAGACTCTCAATTATAAGAGATAGGTTCTACAAAGTTCTACCATCATTCTTGGTCTCTAAATTATGATTGGTGTGAATTCATATCAATGCCTAAGACTCTCAATTGTAAGAGATGGGTTCTATAGAGTTCTACCATCATTCTTGGTCTCTAAATTACGATTGGTGTGAATTCATATCAATGCCTAGACACATCAACAATCCATACCTCTAGGCTTGAGCCGCCAACTTCAACATTCAAGGTCCCCTGTGAATGATACACTCAAGAAGAGACAAAAGGTAGACTTGTGAGGCTATGAAGATTTTAAATATCTTTTTAGTTTCTCCTTATCAAGTCTACAAATCTCTTGCAAGGCATGAAAGTAAGCTACAAGTAATAAGTGTGAAGGACGACCTCCTTGGCATCCTTTTATGCTCTTGCTCACATACCTGTCTATTTCACTCCTCTCAATTTGAGTTGCTACAACAAGGAGGGAACAAGTGGGGGGAAACTTGGCCATGACATGAATGGCAAACAGACAAAACACATATAAGTATTATAGATTGGTTTTTTTGGTTGGCTAGTCTATAAAAGATTGTGAAAGCTCAAAACTAGTTGACCATCACGTAAGTAATCTAGCTTTTGAATTAAGATTAGAAAAACTATTTGAAAGAAACCTTTTAAAAAAACAATTACAAGTGGAAATTAACAAAAGAGTTTCCAACTCAAAGTGTTGGAAAGCCGCCTTTTTAGAAAACAAATCCGATTAGCTCCAAACCTTGGTGCTGCTTTTGGTTTTTTTTAATTTCTTTATTTCTTTATTCAGTAGGTAGAATTACAGCAAGAGTAAATGCCTCTCTCTCCTTCTTTTAGTCTAGAAACTACCTCCAAGTGAAATTTGACTTTTCTACTTGCTTCCCAAGCTAGCTTGCCAAATGTGGCCCCTCTAGCTATTTTTAGTAGTGGGATTTTTACAAAAGTCGTGTGGATATACCATCAACAATCGGTACCTTGGGTGAGACATGAAGTGTCAGCAAGTGTCTACTAGAGAATTGAGCATGTATGTATCGAGGGGTGGAGGTGCTACCCCCCTCTTAAGCATTAGGCAATGCTCCATACCCATGCTCTACTAAGCCTGAAAGAGCCACAACCAAAGTTGGGTCAAGTTGAAAAGCCAAATTTGGATGATCCTTAGGAGTTCTCATCCTTGCTTTCAAGAAACGCAAATGAACCCAATGACCCTTTGCAAATACCAATTCATAGCAATGCTTATCAACAGCTTTGTCGGAGTCCTTTGGGGAGCTAATTTGATCTTCTAATATGCTTGATCCAAATTCTCCACATACCTATCCACCTCAAAGATTTTATCCTTTGGAATGCTTATGCCTTTGTCCATCAAATAGCTAGTCATAGATCTGTCCAAATTCCACATCCTCTGCATATTGTTTCCTCGTGTCATCCAGCTCAATAGTGACAGGTAAACCTGAGGTTTAGTTGACACTACATCTCGCATCAGTCTCCTTAATAATGCATCAGCAATAACATTCTTATTGCCTAGCACATGCACTATCTAAAAATGGAACATAGACAAGTTAAATGCCCAACTCGTATGTTTCTTTGATAACTTTCACTGAGTGAGAAAGTATCTCAAAGGAGAATGATCTGTATGGACATAAAAATCAACACAAGGCAAATAGTGCTTCCAAGTAGAAAGAGCATGGATTATAGCCAACATTCTTTCCTCATAAATCTAAAAATGTATTTCAGTAGGCTTTATTTAGCACTCTATTCTCATAAGCAACCACTCGTCCATCTTGCATAAGAACTCCCCCAATGCTATTCCTACAGGCATCACACTGGATAGCGAAAGGTTTTTGAAGATCTAGCAAGATCAATGCAAGCTTTTCCTTCAACTTTTGAAAAGATGCAATTTCTTTTTCAGCCCATTTGAATGACCTTCCCTTTTTCTACAATGCATGTAGAGGTGAAGCAATCTCAATAAAATAGCAAAGGAATTGCCTATAGTACGAGCAAAACTGCAAAAAGCTCGATACTTCGTGTATATTTCTTGACAGTGGCTGAGATTGAATTGCATGAACCTTAGTAGAGTCCATGCACACTCCATCCTTAGATATGATGTGCCCTAAACAATGAATCTCGGAAATGAAAATCTCACTTTTCTTTGCATTAACAACTAGCTTGTGCTTTTTAACTTATGCAAACACAACTGCTAGATGCTTCTTATGCTTTGCCTCATCTTTCGAGAACACTATAATGTCATCGAAGAAAGTGCCCACGAAAGATCTGTGTCCTCAAAAAATTATGTCCATCATCCAATTATGCCCTCAAAAAATTATGTCCATCATCCAATTGAAAGTGGCTGGAGCATTAGTAAGTCCAAATGGCATAATAAGAAACTCATATAAGCCAAAAATGATCTTGAAGATTGTCTTGTGCATGTCTTTAGGACACATACGTATCTGATGGTACCCACTCTTAAGATCAATGTAGCTAAAAATCATAGATCCCTCTAAAAGCTCCAAGCTATCATTTATTCGCAAAATCAAGAATCAGTTCTTGATTGTTATCTTATTCAACGCGCATGATAATCAATGCACATCATCCATGAACCATTCTTTTTCTGCACCAGTAGAACTGGTGAACAAAATGGAGAGAAACTAGGCCAAATCAACCCCTTTTACAACAATTCGTTCACTTGGCTCATAATCTGTTGGCTTTACTCAATGTATAAGGTGGTATGTTCAGTGGGGCACTCCCTGGTATTATACCAATGATATGATCCTCAGGCCTTTCTTGTGGAAGTTCTCCTAGTAGATGCAAACCTGAAATTGAAAAAGAAAATCAATCCGGTCTTTATCCAGCCCAAAAAGATGAGAGGAAGTATCTTCTAGCCATAATGCTTTTGCAAAAACCAAATATGTAGAAATATGCTTTTTCATTATAAAAGAAATATCCAAAGCAGATACAACAGGGATTGACTCTCCCTTGAGTTTCACATCCAATTGAGTCTGGCCCCTTTGTGTGTTGTCAAAGTAATCTTCCTACTATTAAAAGTGTCTACAACAACTTGAACACGATGGCACCATGGCATACCTAAAAATACATCACAACCATCCAAAGGCATGATATAGAATTCTTCAGTGTCTGTATAGCTCTGAACATGTAATCGAAGCTTTCCAATGATGGGAGTGATTGGTACATATGCCCTCGATAAGCTACGCTTGCTTCTCTCAATGGACCCATTTGCTTTGCACGGATCCCAAGTTTACCTACCAAATCTAGGGAAATAAAATTCACTCAAGCCCTTGGGTAAAAGAAAATCAGACATTTGATCATGCACTTTGCCCCATGCTCACATAGCTTTGTGGCATCCCCATTTGCTTGTTCACTAATCACATCAAGCATTCCCATTCGCTTGTTCACTAATCACATCAGGCATCAATCTTGCACTTGGACTTCTTGCCCCTCTCCTCTCCTTTTTGCTCATCCCAATCGGGGGGTAAACCCTATTCACACCCAGTTGGGTGTTAGTGTCTCTTCTTTCTTCCTTACTTTTCTCTTTGTACATAGCCCTTGTACTTTCCTAACATAGCCCAACTGAATCTCAACACTGGTAGGCACAAGCAACCTACTACTTAGCCAATTCCTTGCTCAAAAAGGCATCCAAATCTAGTGCATAATCCATGGCCAACGATTCTAGAAATCCCATCAACACGTTCAAGGCAGCATCACCCTCTTCCTGGCTATCCATGCATCAATCCCTAAGACACACAAAATTTGCACACAGCCCAAAGCAGCCCGTCTCAACCACATAGCTCTCACACGTGACATAACTAGAGCCAAAACTTTGCTACCCTCCTGGGGATACTCTAGTAGTTGAGAAGGCAACTCTCGATGCAAGCTATCTAATAGAGAATTTTGGAAGCAACTCTCTTATGTTCAGAGTTGGCACACAATACCAGATTGAGCAATGAGCTCTGGATGAAAACGAATCAATCTAAAGGTTCTTGGCAAGCACGTGGCCCTCCTTACTTGGGTTCAACTAGGCACTGCCAGTGGTTACTTTCTTGAAAATGTTGAAAGTATCTGAATCTAGTCTCCTGAAACAATCATTATTTTAAAAGTCCTCAAGGTTTTGTCCCTTTAAGATTTGTCTCAAATTTTGATTGGACCAATAATATAAAATACAACTGAGCCTGCGCAGTCAGAGGGTAAACCCTATTCACACCCAGTTGGGTGTTAGTGTCTCTTCTTTCTTCCTTACTTTTCTCGTTGCTATATTTAATATATGGATATGTGTGTGAACAATATTTTTATTTGAAAATTGTGGAAATCCTAGAATTCCAAGTTTATCAATTGGAAAGTTTAGGGGGGGGAACTCTGCCATGACATGGCTCACACGCATACAAAACACATATGAGTACTATAGGTTTATTTTTTGGTTGGCTAGTTAAAGACTGTGAACTTGACCATCAAGTAAGTAATCTAGCTTTTGAATTAAGACTGGAAAAAAACTAATGGAAAGCAGCCTTTTTAAAAACCAATTACAAGTGCAAATTAACAAGCAGCACACGTGCCTAGCGCACTATCCCTTGAAAAAGATATCCAGCCAAGTGTCTCCTATAAGTGCCTGTTGTTCCAATTTCAACGGGCTCCAAAAAATGTATGTTCCTCTATGTTAGAGCCCTGCCCCTAAAGGGTTAGTGCTAACAAAAGAGTTCCAACTCTTGTTGGGTCTCCATATGTATGTGCTTGATCTTAAAAGAAGACACCAATAGGATTATTGAGGTGAGAGACTCGAACACTCGACCTCAGGATCACTAATCCATCATAGGAACAAACATTAGGTCTAGCTACAAAGCTTCGAGTGGTTGTATAAATGCATAGCATGCCTATAGCATATCTAAACACTCAAAAACATGCAAATTGAACGAGCTCTATTTTTATGCTCACAAAAGTGTGTGCTCATCATGCAGCTAGTGCAAATCCGTGCAACTAACGAATGTAGTTGCAGAAACTAACAATAAAGCTCGCACAACATACATGTGATGAAATAACCAAAAACCCATGCACATAAAGTGCCTATGTCTGATAAAGAGGTGCTTCATAGGAACTGATGTCTTTCAACTCATATGTTATAACTGGTTTTTTTTTCCAGAAAAAGGTAAATTCTATTAATGCTTGAAAAAACATACAACCAACTTCCAAAAGGAGCTGTCCATGAAAAGAAACAAGTTGCTTGCTACAAGAACAAGCATCCATTTTTGGATCTCATGGCTCATCGCCTATAGAGATTCCGAAACAGGAGCTAGCAACCATGATGGTGGTCTATATACCCAACGATTACCCCTCACAGAAAGGGTGTAGAATACTCCTACCGGCCATATCTGGTAGAAGCGCTCCCGCCTCTTGATAGTTGCTCTCAAGCTTAGAGTACCGCGCTTGCAAATAGCGTGCAAGGTGAAGATAATATCCTGCCAAATGGCAAGTAGGGTAGCCGTCGAAGAAATCGTCTGGTCTCCCATCACCCTTCTACACTTGGCCACCCAAACGTTCCAAGCAGTCATGCTAGAGACAATCTCCCAAACACCATCCTTTGAGAGAGGTGGTGGGCATGAACATGCGGGCTGAACTGCATCACAGATCTCAATCCGGGAAACCTATTGTCCATGTATCATGTAAGCTGACATGATAGGGTCAATCGCAAAGGCATGGCCTCCCTCCATGAGCTAGGCCACCATCCCCAATGTGAAATCCCTGCTCATCATCTCCATGCTAGCAAAATCTTGAAGGCCACCAGCCAAATCCGTTTTGTAGCAGGGCAACCCCATAGATAGTGCGGGATGGTCTCCAAAACTCCATACCGACAACCAGTGCATCTGCCATCTATTCGCATCTACTCTAGCTAGGGGCCGATGGGCAGACCTACGTGCGTCGACAACCAGAAGAAATAAGAAACATTCGCCGCCACGGGTGCAAACTCGTCCAACGGCAGGGTCAAAAGTGGCCTATGACCTCTCTCGGTACATCATGCTCTAGCTAGTGGCGTTCCCTCGAAGGGGACCATGCTGCTGTCTCAAGCTGTAAACGACGCTCGATGTGAGTAGTATATGAGAAGGAGACCTTTACCCGATCCGAATGCCCTATGCGAGCGAGCCAAAACCACTCCTTTGGGTCCCACTGAATGTCACATAAGGGTCCAAAGGCGCCACATTGCTCCCTCTAGGGTCGATAAGACTATGGAGGGATCGATGTACTACGTCCTGCCCAAGCAGCCCATAATTCTTACCCTTTGACACTCTAGGTCCTCTAGGTCCACCTTTCTCTCTTCCTCCATCTTTGACTTGTCCTGTAGTGAGCCTCTCGATCCCACTCGATAGAAACGAGACTGGGGAGAACCAAGAGACTCTCGAAAAAAGCATATCTGGAGCGGTACCTCTGTTTGCGAGAACTGTCCTAACTAGCAATTGGGGGTCCAAGGGCTCCGTAATCCCTCCCACCAAGGGTCTGGGATCGCCTCCTCAATCTCCTGCTTCTTGATACCTGCTCCTCGTAGGTAGGGGAGGGCCTGTCTACGGGCCTCTCTCTCTCTCTAGGAAGTCGTCTCCATGTCCCAAAGGATGTGGCTGGTCCCTTGTCCCACTGTGCCCAAGCATGCGTCCCTCCAAGTCTCTGACATCCGGATGCCGGGCAGCAAGCTGTAGGTAGCTGATGAAGGGCAGGGGGGGGGAAGGTGAGCTCGCAGGTATAGGCAATTCGTTATTCTCTCTCGCTGTAACTGATTTACCTAAGATACAGCGAATGTTCACATATACACAGACCAATCACATAACCCAAAGCTTGTCAAAGCATCCAAGAAAACGTTGAAGTATAAGGTTTAAGACCCTTATAAAGCAGAATTCAAATTGGAGTTGGTGCACAATTGTTGCTTAATTTTCAAAATATCATCCAAACAGAACTCGGGATTCAAGTTCCTAAACAAATTATTCACCATTACTGTAGTACAAGCCCCACATGGATGACATAATTGTGACAGACAACGAAAGCAGAAAATATGTGAGACTTTTGCATAAAAAGTTTCATATATTGTAGGCTTTAAGCTTGGGGAAGCACGTCCTCATGGGGAGTTCCTAATCAATTGAAGGGATTGAAAAGGAGCTGTCGGTAAATGACACGTGTTTAGTTTGCATGCTCGTGCTTGTGGACCTCATGGATTGAGTGGATTGCATCTGCTGGCTGTCACGTGACGAGGCGCTGTCTCTAGTCGGTTGATGGTGATGATATCGTTTCGTTTCAGATCGCTCTTGTTGTAGTGTGTGTTTCTTATGATTGTAAGAGCCTTTGTGGCTATGCTGGTGTGGTACACCTCCTATCTTGTAAGAGCAACAAGCCTGGTGAGAATAAACTATCTTTTGTGAGAGTTATTGAGTCATTGCTTCTTCATTTCGATTCCACACAGATTACTAGTTACATGCAATAAGTGTTCTAAGATAAATTAGTCAACAGTGGTATCAGAGCGGTACACTGGTCTTAGGAGCTTCTTTACATGTCGAAGTATTCTAGTTTAAAAGCAATTACTGCTCCGAAAAAGATAAGGAAGCCTAGGTCGAAGAAAGTTCCAAAATCGTCATTAGAGGTATTAGCTGAAGCTTGCTTCCATGTTCGATTGAATCCCCTGCATCACTAACATGGATACAACACACAGAGAGAAGTCTAGTCGTGGGACTGCACTCATCACCTTTAGTGGTAAAAAATTTTCGTCCTGGCAGCTAGCCACTCAATTATTGTTCATGCAGAAAGAATTATGGGGAGTCGTTGCTGGAATAGAGAAGAAGCCAAAAGGAAATGCCTCGGAAGCGGACAAGAATTCGTGGGAGATTAAGAATGAGAAGGCAGTCGGCTACATGGAACGTGCTCTCGGGCCTGAATTCTTCAATCACCTTGATGTGAAGGTGTAAGCAACAGATAACTAGCACATGCTGGAAACTCTTTTCGGTGTTCGCATGAAACATTCAAAAGCAAATTTGAAACAAGATCTTTTTTATCTAAAGATGCTCGAGGGAGAGAATTTGGGCATGTTCTTGAACAGAATGCAGAGTTTGCTCAGGCAACTTAATGATCTTGGAGCTAAGGTGGAGGATGAACACAAAAAGGCAATACTATTGAAGAGTATACCACTTGATCAGTACGAGGAGACAGTGAGAATTTTAAGGCTTGATGAGGACATGGATTTTTTGGATTGTATTGGGCTGCTGCTTAGTGAGGAGAAGCGCACGAATGCAAAAACCTACGACCCAAGAGTATTTGCAGCGATGGATAGGAAGAAGCAAAGCCGAGATCCTCGTAAGTGCAACTACTGTGGTAAGGAAGGTCATATAGAGCGCTATTGCTATACGAAGCAACGAGATGAATTTCTAAAGCTAGAGAAGGGCAAAGCACATATAGTAGAGGGAAAAGAAGACAAACAAGATACAACTATGCTAGTGGAAGCGGATCATTTAAGTGATCAAGATTGGGCATTCTGATTTCGTTCAGAGGTGTATCATACTCTCTGAGAAGTAATTGTCAGCAGTCGATGTTCTTTGTGAACTGCTTGATTGATTTAGCTCTTTGTGGGTACTGATTCCTTTGTGGAAGTTTTAAGCTCTTTGTGAGCTGATGATTGTCGCAAATATCTGTTACCTCCCCGTTTTGGCTGAAGGGGGGTATGTAGGCTTTAAGCTTGGTGAAGCACGTCCTCATGGGGAGTTCCTAATCAATTGAAGGGGTTGAAAAGGAGCTGTTGGTAGATGACACGTGTTTAGTTTGCATGCAAGCTTCTACGTAGTTCTATGAGATGACCTTACATCATTCTGAGGAGCTTCTTCCTCCTGGTTGGTACGTGAACTGTTCTCTTCCATGAGAGATGGTAGAGGTGACTCTTGGTAGCAGCATATGGACACCTTGGAGGTGACCTCGTGCTTGTGGACCTCATGGATTGAGTGGATCGCATTTGCTGGCTGTCACAGGAAGAGGTGCTGTCTCTAGTTGGTTGATGGTGATGATATCGTTTCGTCTAAGACCAGTGTGTGTTTCTTATGATTGTAAGAGCCTTTGTGGCTATGCTGATGTGGTACACCTCCTATCTTATAAGAGCAACAAGCCTGGTCGGGCTGAGCTCATGCTAGTGAGAATAAACTCATGCTAGTGAGAATAAACTATCTTTTGTGAGAGTTATTGAGTCATTGCTTCTTCATTTCGATTCCACACAGATTACTAGTTACATGCAATAAGTGTTCTAAGATAAATTAGTCAACATATATGACATAACAAATATATTTCAAACAAAGAGGAAAGCTCAAGCGATTATAACTTGGAAGTGTATAAGACAAGCTAATTTTGGAAGATTGAGTTCAGACTTTTGATCATCCAATTAACAACTTCTGAAAGAAATAAACGAAGGTAACAATGGAATAGATTCAGCAATTTTAGGAATACACGTGTCTTTGCTATAGAACCATTGTACACATGGTTTTGTGGCATCTTAAAGACCCCACAGTTTTCAGTAAATGCCACTGCAATGATGCATAGGATTGATGGCAATGATGAATTTGCTTATGTGTGAATCACCTCACAGCAAATAGCTATAAATTACACATTCCATAGTTTGATATGAAAACTCTCCATCCAAGTGTCAACAAAAGTACAGCAGTTGTCAAGTATGACGGAGACATCAAGACGGAAATGGTCGTAACTCGTTTGATCTGTGCAGTGAGGAGATACCAATTTAATTTATCAGGCATCTCTCTGCAATTTTGCTGTCAAGTAATGAATTTTGCAAAACCAAATTCTTGTCACTGTTTGCATATTTTTTCATGCAAGAGCAGTGCTACTGGAATTGGCTGGTTTCGTTGCTAAATTTGACACCAGTATGTTGACGAGAAGCCCATTCCTGTTGCTTTCCAGTGATGAGATGCAATTAAAGCCAGTACCATGTATTGAGAATCCTTGTTTTGGAACCATATGTTTTGCTTGCTCCAAACCATAAAAACACTCTTGCAATGCAAATGACATGCTCTGCACAATCTGCACGCCACTGTTGGGCAAGGATAAATATGGACAGAATATTATATCCAAAACTGACCGCAGATGGAATTTTCAAGTAATTCAAGCCATCTTCAGATAATTCAATCTGTCTGAGGGGAGCTGTTACCTCGCCAACACAGGAAACATATTTCCTATAGAAAGATATCCACCAAACCCCAAACCTAATGTGCTCTCAAACCAGAAGAGAGTTTTTGAGAAACGAGGATCAAAGTAAGCTAGAGAAGGTGGGAACTATCCATGAGTATGCTGCACAAAGCATGAGGTTAAGGCCACTCTGAAGGCCATTGGAGTCACGCTAAGTCTAGGTGTGCAAAGCATCAGATGATGTCGGTTCTTTGAGGCAGAGTTGAATCAAAAACTCATATAGTTTCTGCTTTAATGTAGCTATGGTCTTTACTGTGCCAGGATCCAAGCTTTCCCCCTTATTTGAAGTCACTAGATCCAGCCAATCATTGACACCTTTCAAATTTGCTAATGCAGATGTTACTTCGATCTTGTCTTCAGACCACAGGATTGTTTTTTCCAGAGTCTTGTATCCACTCCTTCCTTTGATGGCTGTTTGGAAACCAGAATCGAGAGCATTTTCCACAAATTTCATGAACCACTTTTCGGCTTCATCTTGCAACTGCTTTGCCAGCTTGGCTGTTTCTAGGAGGCCAGTATCTTTTGCCCAATCATCAGCAATACTGGTTTTTTTGCTTATAGAAACAAGATTCTTGCTTGAAGATTTCCCACCACAGAGATGTGTCTGCAATCCATCAAGCTTAAGGGGACTTGGAGAAACTACTGCTTTGAAGTTTGATTTCCAATCTTTGATACCAGCAGCACCCTTCTTAATTATGTTACTCTGTGCACTAGGAGACAAGACTGACCTTCCTGCAGGATTAGTTGAGGTGGCTGGTATTATCGGGTATGAAAGGCGCCTTGTTGGAGAAGCCCCTGGAAAGAGGTGTGTCATTGGAGTGGCAGCCATTTGCAATGCAGAAATCTGATTGGAAAGGCTTGTCTTTTTTTTACAGCACCCACCATCCTTCACTTCTTTAACTGAATTCTTTGCCATACACAAGTTGCTATCCTCCTTACTCCACAAGCTAAAGGACTTCAGATCAGCTGCCAAAGCAGCATCAATCCATGACACAGCACATTGCCTTTTTTCCTGTAAGAGCTTCTGAGCTCCGGCTTTTTTCTCACTTGCTTCTGCACTTTCCAAGCCAGCTACTTTGTCTGTAAGTTGTTCCTCCACATATGCTTCAGCAACAACTTTTGACTCTGATAGTGCCTGGTAAAATGTCAAAAATTGCCCAACATATGGCTGAGGATCGTCTGCGCTTGCCAATGAGCATAGTTCTGCAAAAGTACTTCAAGATGTGAAGGGAAAACTATCAGAAACCAGTGAGATTGTAGCTCTAGATCCCCAACAAGGTTGGGAGTTAACTAAACCAGTATTCGCAGTTAACTCAGAAATCACTAGACATTTGCCATCCTACACAAATTCTTTTTGCTTACGGTTCAAATATAGATAATTGAGCGAAGTAAACCCTTGAGATACATCACTAGTCACTTTGTAGTGTAAAGATAGCAGGAATATTCAAAAATGTGCAGAGAAAGCCATCTCCTAATGATATCCTTTTCAACAGAAGCACAACTCGACCAACAGGATATATGGTTTGAGAATGGAGTCCCCAATGCACTCACCTCAAACATTTCATTATACTCTCCGTCACCGATGCCTCACGTAAAGCTTCTACTGCTGCACATGAAGCCGCCGAACGTCTTCGCATGGCCTCCTGCATGAATTGCATAATGAGTGGGTGCAGTCAGTCTACTGAAAAAGTGAGATCTAATTCAACCCTCCCCAAACTTACAATGGTGTAAAATCTGCTCTAAAATTTGACAGAGCATCATTATTCAAATTTTAATAATTTCATTGGGTTGAAATACATAATTGAAAGAATGGGTGGGAACTGATTTTGCACCTTTCCCAACAATGTCAGAGCAGCTGGAATGTTATTCCAAAAGGCTTTGCAGTTTGCCGAAGGCATATTGCTTGCAACCATGAGACAAGATTCGGGATCTGATAACAATGCCGTTTTATTTGCTATGCTTCTGCTTGTACACAAACTTGACTTGGTAGCTGTGCCTGTTGCCTCCTGCTTTACCGCCCCCTTCTGTCAAGAGTTCATGCGTTAGTTAAAAATCATTCAATCCTCCTCTAAGACCAGACAACCTGTCTATCCTGTCTAACTGAGAGGAAAAGTTCCAGGAACTCTTGAACAAGCAATAAACGTCTCTGACTGTCTGCATTGGAACACTGTCAACTTTACTCTTGGTGTTTTTTGAATGTTGGTTGATTTTGCACGAGAAGTTTTTGAATGATTATTGATTAGGACAGGCATTTCTTTGATCTCTGAAATAGTATTTTTTGAATGATAAATGATTAGGACAGGCTCTCTGAGAAGTCATCCAAAAATTTAAAGTATATACAGAGAATGCATATAGCGAAGCATTACTTGTTGCAAATTACATGAGGATTAACATCACGATGGCCCTTCCAGGTTAATTACCACACCATGTGAGGTGTTGCAGGACGTAGACCTGAGGCCTGATTGACAAATCTGGCTCCCTCGGATTATGTCCTAGTCTGCTTCAGGTTATAAGGAGCTCCAACAGTCGTGAAGAAAAAAGGATAGACAAAAGATGTCAGATTTCCTTTTATGCCTTACCCAAAACAGATCCTATCCGGTCTTAGGAGCGGGCAGCATCAGTGCAATTGGCTTACCAACTAATCAAGCAGCAAGGTGCTGCGTCGCCTGTTTTCCAGTTCAGGACTGCATAGACTACATCCCAATTCTTAAACTATTTTTATGTTATAAGAGTTCCAGATGCAGGAATTCTTGCAATCAACTAAATATCAAGGCTTCTTTTAACGTTTTCCGCATTCATATTGCTGATTGAAGGTTAACATTGAATATCAGTACTTGGTACAATGCAGCCCAATATCCCTACATTCACTACAAATGATACTATGTTATATGTTTTGAAAGGGAAAGCAATAGAAGTGGTCATCACGAGCCTTACATGACTAGAGAGGCTTTGGGTGACATTCTTGGCGGAGATCGAGCCTCTTCCTTCAAGGCTCCTTCCGAGATCCTTGACACCTCTGGTAAATGCATCGCTCTCTCTGCTCTTGCTAAGGGATCGTCTTAGCAGGTCGCTTGTTTTTACGCTATCGATAGATCTGGACATTAGACCCATTTTGCCTACGCTAGCTGCTCTTTTCGCAACTGGAGACGCCTGCTTGTACCTAGGCAAGACTTCGCTTGGTACCTCTATTGGGAATGATTTTGTCACGTCGAGGCTTGTCACACAACCACAATGAGAATCCCTGTCAAAGTTAAAAGCCATATTCTCTGGCTTGTCCCTGTCTATGTAATGCGAACCCTCGACAGAGACCTCCTTGCCCGGTGATGCTGGAGTAGAACGCGATTTCGCAAACGGAGAGAAATCAGAAAATATCCTCGATCTGACGGGCCTCCCTCTCTGACGGGGATTCTCCTCTTCGTTTTTGTCAATTTTTTCCGGACCAGCACACCATGATGCTCTTTCGAAAGATCGCCTCCCAGATAGTAAGACTGCGGGACTTGCAACAGGTCGCGGACTAGACTGGTCAAGGCTCTGTATGGGTCGATCAGTTCTACTAGACAATGTCGAAGCATCCGCTTTGGTTGGGAGTGCGTTGGAATGGAGCTGGCTCAGCGAAGCTCTTCTCTCTGAAAATTTGGCTGCGATGTTTTCAGTGGAAGAGGGATCGAAAGTAACCGGCGTCTCTGCATTCACTGCCGCAGGGCAGCTTTGCCTTACAGAAATTCCCTCACCTGTTACACCCTGGAAGATGCGTGTGTTGACAGCAACCAAATCATCAGGCGCTCCAACAAATGTATGCCTACCAGGGACAAGCTTCACGGAACGCAAGACAGGAACAGGCAATCCCGATTCCAGCTTATCCACGTAAATGAATTGCCCAAGCTGAATTTTGTTGCACAGGATCAGGTCGTCGAGTTCTTCCGCCAGAGACACGTAAGTCGCATGAGAAGAATCGGAAATTTTAATAAAAAACCCATGTTTTGGCCAAAGCTCGCTCCCTGCGAGAGCAGGAACAATGCCAATTACTTGCAACAGAACAGAACGATGGGTTCCGGCGACTTTTACATCGGAACCTATGTTCTCAATTAGCTTGACAAGCATGCCCGGCGTCAATGAAGCCATGCTGCGGAGGCCGTCTCACAGAAGATCGATGCCCATGAATTTCCAAGCGCTGTGTCCACAAAGCATAGAACAGTGAGCCTGAGTGCAATCAGCGAAGTGACTTAGGATAGCAAACTGAGGAATGCAAGTGCGTGGGAGGCGAGAGGGAGGTCCCATAGAGAGGAAATTTTGCAGCGCTGATTGCTGGTGCGGTTAGGCAGATGGCCACCTAAAATCATTTTAGCGAAAGACCACGCGTGATGGAAGGGAATAGAGGGCGAGATGAGCGATTTTTGCGTGTGGAAGGGGAAGATGAAAGAGGAAGGCCAAAGCGCGGGCGGTGAGATTGAAAAGTTGATGTAGCGAGATCGAGCAGCTGTACATAAAACCTGGCAGAGAAGAAGATCGTCAGGATTGGGGAAGGGAGAAGAGTGTCTGGTTCTCCTGACGTTTCTTGACGATGAAGACGCTGCAACATACTCCTCGGTCTCCTGCACGACACGAAAATGGCCTCGCAACGAAGCTACCGCTCGAGATGAAGAAAGGCAAAGATCCTCCTCTGCATTGCTTAATTAATCTCGCACTTTAATCCTTCAACTCTGCGCGCACGAAAAAGCCTCACTGATTGCATATTCCGTCCACTCTGCTTTTACCTGTCCGTCGTTTCAAACCTCTTCCTCGTGCTACCTCTTGTAGACGACAGCGAGAGAGAAACGGAGAGAGAGACGTTGGAACGAGTCCACTCCTCGCAGATTTGATCCTAAGCCATTTTTTTTCCCGTGACAGATTGCCCTTAAGATTAAAAAGTTTCTACGCCTAGCATGCACTATTCGATTTCATGCGAGCCTGTTAATTGCATGGATCTCAACGTTCATAATCCTATGCGTTTCCGGACTCCATCGCCCCTGTTCTCAAAACAGTTGGCAATGCTATGAGCTTCCGGAGCTGCTGTCCCCGAACCTTTGAGCTGCAACTTTGTAAGGATCCGCGATAATCAACCTTGCCTTGCCTGCACCTAGGTTTTCCCACGCGATGCGAGACGTCAAGCTTGCGCTGCACTTGCTTTCCTCTTTCCATAAAAGAAGGCTCGCAAATTTGCGAATCCGAGATCATCAACCTTTCCCTAAAGCACCTCCTCCTCGTTGTCCTCGGCCCTTGCTTTCAGCACTGCCAATCAAAATGCCGTGCCGTCACGACCGCTAGTGCCTCCTCGTCTCCCACAATTCGCACGACGACCCCATTCCCTTGCGCTCCCTGATCAAACGACGAGGATGACGGCATGCAAGCTCAAGCCAACAAAGCAGCTACACCGCATTTTCCTTGTCCATTTTTGACATTTTACGGCTGGGAAGAAGCTAGGCTCCACGATGTCGACCAGACGTCTACCAGCTGTTGGCGTCTCCTTTTTTGTTGATCGCTCAGTTGCTGCTTGCCTCGAAGAAGGGGCGGTTGATTTGGCGGGCTTCCTCTTTGTTGTGTGCTGTTCAAATAATGTTGAATGTTTATTTATTTTTGGGGCCTTGGTTTGTTAGTGCTCTGCCCTCTCCATCATCACCCTCACTACTCTCAGCCTAGCACCTCGCTTTTCACCTGCAAACCTCTTCCCATAGTGTACATAAAGGAAGGAACTTCTCCAAGGCACTATTCAATGGCTCCCTCCCCATGAATTCTCGTTTCAAGCTTACGTTCGTGTTTCACCATTGGTTGTACTAAGGCAACCTATGTTAACATGGGGTTTTCCTCCATCTCTATAAGGGCAAAGGATTGCCCCACTTGTTTTGGCTTAGCCACCTCATAGGAATGCTACTTATGTGTCCTCATTCTATCTTATAGTTTCAAGTGGGGCAAAGGATTTCCCCACTTGTTTTGGCGTAGCCACCTCACATGAATGCTATCTTATGGGGTCTCATTCTAGTTTCAAAATTTTTGTCTCCCTACGTGCATAAATCACACAAGAATCAAGGATTCTACTTAGAATCTTCAAGATTTAGCCTCTTTCAAGTTCACAACTTTCCCATTTATCCAACCAAAGGTCCCCCCAATAGCCTCGAACCATCGAGCATGGTTATGCAAACACGCTTCCTTCTTACACAAGAAATGGAGATAAGTATTTGTTTTGCTAATGGCAACGTTTACACTCAATGCAAGACAAAACAAAGGGTGGATTCAATACTTATTTATTGAAAAAAAGCACCATGGAAGCCTCAAAATTTTGAAAGTGAATGAAACTAGCACATATTTCATTTAGAGCAAAGATTAGTGACTTTAATAATTGCCTCTTAACTATTCATACCATAAACAAAATTTAAAAGAATTGAATCTTTGTACATTGAAAGCTCTTTTTTAAAGCAACAATTCATGTAATGCCTCTATGACTCGCAACTCTTTACAATCCATCATACCCAGTATAGATCAAGTGGTATAAAGGAGTGTTGCAATCCACCTCTTGAGAATTTCTCAAACCACCCAATGTCCAACTAAAAAGACAAGGCATATCGGGGGCATATCACATTCAAGACGAGTAAGAGGGAAAGCAAGCCATACATACTAACAAGGCATATTATCGGGGGCATATCACATTCAAGAAGAGTAAGAGGGAAAGCAAGTGCCCGAATTGCTCTTTTGATCAAGAGCAACAAAAATAGCAAGACCAAGCTATGCTTTATGAACTCGATCATACCCCAACATGATTGCCACCTCTCTTTATTCATTACTAGCAAGCTCTCCATTGCTACACCAACTCACTCCATCATCTATATTAATGAGAAAAAAAGTAAGTGAAAAGTCACCTTGTTCACAATAATGATGGATACATTTTTTATTTGCGGTTAAAAATATATTATATTAACGCTGAAAAAGGAATATAAAAAAAAAGAAAGGCTGGAAAGAACCTTATGGTTCTTGCTAGTTCTTCAATAGTATGGTAAAAAAGAGCATCCATAGTGAAAACTCTGTGAAAGACCACCTCATTTTATGAAGTTTCCATATGTTGGAAACAATAATTATTCGCCCTAGAAACTTGCTAGACAGCAGAAGTGATATCATTTAATCCGCCTCTGTCACCTAACAAGTATCAATCACTATTAAAATTTGATACTTGTCATGTTGATAAGTATCAATCATTATATGCATTCATTTTGGTTCAGTAATGATTAATACTTATCAACATGACAAGTATCAATAGTGATTGATACTTATACTTATCGTGTTGACTATTGATAAGTATCAATAGTCACCCTAAGGCTTCGACTGTTATGATCGCTAATTTCTTCATCTAGTGGATTGTCATATTTGTACATTATAGCGATGATTTAAGTCTAAGCAAAGTGAATGAGTTCTAGTCCTCTGTGTACTTTAATGATGAAGGGAGTGCTTATGTGTGGGCTACCTAGTATTGCATTCTTCTTTGTATCGGAAATGAGCATACAAGCATTTTCGTAAAAATGTTATACCACATTCCCATCAATCCAACACAGCTATATTCAAACAAGTAATTATTTATCCTTATTTACAAAGGTGAGAGAACGTGCTTAGTGCCGATTTACTACTAGAATTGACAAAATTAAAAATAATAATACAATTAGTCCTATACTTTGCACAAAATTATAAGTCCATGTAAATATGTTTTCTATCTTTACCTTAGTCATTTTAGCCATTTTCACTACAAATCAACACAATCTATTACTCAACAACCATTCACAACAGCAATGATTACACTCACATGTCATGCTTGAGTTACTTTACCTCTCCCTATCAGAAGTAGTAGTAGTCAATCTAGCCCACAAGTAGTAGTAGTCAATCGAGCTCACAAGGAAAATTCAACTCCCACAACACAATCCATCCAGCTATTTCTCAAAACAAGGTTGCCAGCTTTCATAACTCGCTCACTAGATATCCCCTTCTATGGACAGATTCACTTTATAAGGTCTGTATGACAAATTTCTCCCCCTTGGTTCCTAGTTTGTTCCTCCTTGAGATAGTAGTAAAGGGACATGTTCCTTCCATCTACGTTGCTTCCCCTTAATATATGAATTGCATTAACAAGAATCTCTCTTTCGCACTTCCCTCATTATTGCATATTCATGGTCATTATAATTTTGGGCAAGAGAAATTACCATTTAGAGAGGGGACAATTTATTATACAAGCTGAGAGAGAGAGAGCGAGAGAGAGAGAGAGAGAGAGAGAGAGAGAGAGAGAGAGAGGAGCTAAAGTAGTGGATAGGTGTTATTATGGAGCTCATGGATCTCTGTGAGCCTCCTACTTGTGACCATGTGTCACTAGGAGCCTAAGAGCTCCGTGGTGTTCGTGGAGCCATGAGTTCCATAGTCATGGCATGGTGGTTGTTTTGAGCCCAAGTGCTTCAAAGCTGATGTCTATGACTACTTGGACATCGACTTTGGAGCACTCTGGCTAAGAACAACAATGCAGTCATTATGGAGCTCATGGCTCTCTAGACACCAATTATTTAGCATTAGGCGAATAACAGCCATGTGGGTTTTATGGATTTTTTTAAAAGTTTATGGATTTTAGGTAGGATTAGAATGTCCACTTGGTTGTTATGGAGCTTATGGCTCTACAAGGGCCTTCTTCTAATGACTATGTGGTCATTATGAGCCGCCTACATGCTCAATAGTTGGTGTCCATGGATACTTATACTTATCAATAATGATTGATTATCAATTTGTCCATGGATATAATGACAAGTATCAATAGTGATTGATACTTATACTTGTCGTGTTGACTATTGATAAGTATCAATAGTCACCTTGTTCATCACAATAACGATTGATACTTATAGAACTTATCATAAAGATATTGTTTCATTACAAAACGTGAACTAGTCTTCTAAGGCTTTGACTGTTATGATCGCTAATTTCTTCATCTAGTGGATTGTCATATTTGTACATTATAGCGATGATATTTAAGTCTAAGCAAAGTGAATGAGTTCTAGTCCTCTGTGTACTTTAATGATGAAGGGAGTGCTTATGTGTGGGCTACCTAGTATTGCATTTTTCTTTGTATAAAAAATGAGCATACAAGCATTTTCGTAAAAATGTTATGCCACATTCCCATTAATCCAACATAGCTATATTCAAACAAGTAATTATTTATAAAGGTGAGAGAACGTGCTTAGTGCCAATTTACTACTAGAATTGACAGAATTAAAAATAATAATGCAATTAGTCCTATACTTTTCACAAAGTATAAGTCCATGTAAATATGTTTTCTATCTTTTCGTTAGTCATTTGAGCCATTTGCACTACTACAAATCAACACAATTTGTTACTCAACAACCATTCACTACAGCAATGATACACTCACATGTCATGCTTGAGTTACCTTACCTCTCCCTATTAGAAGTAGTAGTAGTAGTCAATCTAGCCCACAAGTAGTAGTGGTCAATCTAGCTCACAAGGAAAATACAACTCCCAAAACAGAATCCATCCAGCTATTTCTCAAAACAAAGTTGCCAGCTTTCATAACTCGTTCACTAAATATCCCCTTCTATGGACAGATTCACTTTATAAGGTCTGTATGACAAATTTCTCCCCCTTGGTTCCTAGTTTGTTCCTCCTTGAGATAGCAGTAAAGGGACATGTTCCTTCCATCTACGTTGCCTCCCCTTAATATATGAATTGCATTAACAAGAATCTATCTTTCACACTTCCCTCATTATTCCATATTCATGGTCATTACAATTTTGGGCAAGAGAAATTACCATTTAGAGAGGGGACAATTTATTATACAATATGAGAGAGAGAGAGAGAGAGAGAGAGAGAGGAGCTAAAGTAGTGGATAGGTGTTATTATGGAGCTCATGGATCTCAGTGAGCCTCCTTCTAGTGACCATGTGTCACTATGAGCCTAAGAGCTCTGCGGTTGTCCATGGAGCCATGAGTTCCATAGTTATAGCATGGTGGTTGTTTTGAGCCCAAGTGCTTCAAAGCTGATTCTATGACTAGTTAGTTGGACATCGATTTTGGAGCACTTGAGCTAAGAAAAACAATGCAATCATTATGGAGCTCATGGCTCTCTAGACACCAATTATTTAGCATTAGGCTAATAACAGCCATGTGGGTTTCATGGGATTTTTTTAAAAGTTTTATGGATTTTAGGTAGGATTAGAATGTCCACTTGGTTGTTATGGAGCTTATGGCTCTACAGGGGCCTTCTCCTAATGACTATGTGGTCATTATGAGCCGCCTATGTGCTCAATAGTTGGTGTCCACAGAGCCATGAGCTCCATAACCAACTTATTGGTCATTCTAAGCCCAAGTGCTCTAGAGTTGATGTCCAAGGAAGTGTGTCCAGGGGAACTTGATGGACATCAACTCTTGAGGACACAGGCTCATAATGAGCAAGTGGTCATTAGTTCAAACCTACATGGATATAAACTCTTGAGCACATAGTTTGTTATGAGCCTACGTGCTCAAGAGTTGATGTCCATGGAGGTCCCTAGGTGTTGTAATGACCACCTTGTCATTAGGGAGCCCATGGATCTCCATAGGGATATCAACTCTTGAGCACATGGATATCAACTCTAGAGCACATAGTTTGTTATGAGCCTATGTGCTCAAGAGTTGATGTCCGTGGAGGTCCCTAGGTTCTGTAATGACCACCTTGTCGTTAGGGAGCCCATGGATAGGCCTTCTAATTGAGCTCAAAAAATGAAATGATCTAAAAGCCTTTTTTTCATAAGAGATCTGATCTTGCTACCAAACTTATAAGGACATTTTTATATCATGGAGTATTACAATTTGTGTTGTAATAGTATATGCAAGAGTTTGAACTTTGGACCAACTAAGTTTGGATGTTCTTGTGTAGGTTTCTCTCTAGTACAAAAATGATATAATACGAGTTGTATAGCTGAGTGGCACTATATGACAAGGGCATGAAGATGGCAAAAGGAACAATAATTTGTGTGGATTCGAATAGGCCATGCCATTTTCAATCATTGGAAAATTGTATAGTCTCTATTTAATCGACATGTGTTATGCCGCTCACATCCAATTGCCTCTTGTAATGAAGATGCCATGGGTCAGTAGTGTTATGCATTGGCACACAAATGCAACTAAAAGGAAGAACTGCAAACAAGCAAGACACTTCAAATCCAAGGTTTGGGCAAATATTATAAAGAGAGAGAACGAGGTTTATCAAGCCATCTTGTATAGGACCTAATGTTGAAGTGTTCATTTTATTTTTTTGGGTTGATGAAAAAAGAATCTTTGGATAAAATCTTGAGGAATAGTAGTACAATAGAGGAATGGGCTAGAATTGAAATTTTGATGTAGTCAAACATGCAAGAAATGGTGGGAGATGGTTACATATGGCTCATGCATCCTTACGAGCCAATTGATTGTGAGGAACTAGGAGATGAGCATCTAGGGATAGCCATGTCTAGAAATTTGTTACAAATTAGATTTGATACTGATGATGAGCATGGACTTTAAAAAAGGTTGGTGAAATGTCAATTTTAGTTTCTTACACTTCCAAATGGGAGTAGATTGGAGCTTGATGCATAGGTCGATACTTTCGATAACAAATTAGAATTTATGGACTTTAAGCATGTTAATGACCATGGGACTATAAGAACGGAAGTTCCTATGATGAAAAGACCTCATAGAATGACTAATAGAGGTGCAAGGTGCCATAACAAAACACAAGGAAAGTTGAGAGTAAATGTGATTTAAGTGGTGTCAAAAAACTTTCAACTATTAATGGTTGCAAAGAAAGAGACAAGGCTTTTACCCTATCTATTGAAGCTATGAAAATGCCACGATGTTCACCCAATCATCAAAGCAACAAAATATGGAGGACAACCCATGATAGCAGCTCGTCCATTGATTTCAGATACCACAAGTAATGAAAGCTTATCACAAGTGCACACAAGGCAATCACCTTCTCACAACAAATTTGGACTTGACACTCTAGAAAAGCGAATACAAAGGGAAAGTCCAAGATCCAAAGAGCCTATAGTAGAGTATATAAGCAGTTAAAAGAAATATCACTTGAGTACGCATAACAAAGAAACAAAGGCAATACAAAGTTGATCCACCTATTTAGTTATTAGAAAAATATATAAATATATGTGATGATGCTTATACAGGAAGCTATACTAAAAGCAATAAAACTTGGCTAGAACAAATCTTACTTGACAAAAAACAAAGATAAGAGATATTTGCGTCCGTAGGAATATTGGAATAGAGGATCCAATAATTGAAGAATTGTCCCATGTCTAGATATCCATGTCTCTTTTCCAACGAATCAAGAATGCTTTATCATTGTATTTGTGAATACTATCATTTGCAATGCAAACTTGTTTCAAGGACTATATTTTCTAAACATAATACCAATGTTGTTAGTTTTATAAAACTATGTTTAAAGCACAACGACAAATTTGATATCAAGGCAGCATGTAAAATTTATGCCAAAATATAAAAGGCTTTCAAGACACTTTTAATTCTGAATATAAACTCATGGTTGCTACAAGTTTTCAAGATGTTCACACTCCTGCTATATGTAACTCACATTCTTGGGTTGTAGTTCACTAAAATTAAATACAAATCTAGATATCCTTAATACAAGTTTCTTGGGATCAACTTTTCTAGTGAGCTTAAGAAAAAAAGTGTGCATTTTCTTCCAGCACTCCTTGAGCATATCACCTAAAGAGGCCAGCAGGGCAAAGGCTCCTCTAGAGCTCGTTCACATGGACCTCTGCGGAAAGATAGAGATGAAACTTTGGGTGGTTACTACTACTTCATGACACTGATCGACGACTACAGTAGAAGGATATGGATATACTTCATGAAGACTAAAGATGAGGCTTTTAGTAAGTTTAAAGAATGGCATATAATGGTCGAGAAAGAAACGGGGAGGAAGGTGAAGAAGTTGAGATTAGACAGAGGTGGAGAGTGTAAGAAAATAATACAACGTCTGTGCTCAACAGATAATAGGATCTCATATGCAAGAGAGAAAAGCAGATAGTATGGAGAATCAAAAATTTGATTACTGTAAAACTGGTACAATAGATGGCGCTGCCTCCCAGCCGTGCGCTCCTATGTGAGAAGCTTTGATGGCATGCTAGAAACAGTAGAGGATGGAGGTTGGATGCTAAGGAATAAGGGTTGTAGTAGCCAGTGATGATGATGGGCTTCACGGGCTTGCTCTTATATAGCCACCAATCGTAGTTGATTAGACCCGATTGGGTGACTGACCCAGTCCGCCCAAAACGTCAACTGGGGGTCGGTCTTGAAATAGGCCACCGACCACACAATAGAACCATGGTGCAAAATAGAGCAACATACCTATGGTGATCGTTCGGCCCAAAGCCATCCGAGATCATCTGGGGCTCCAAACGGGCCCTGCAACCCAAGACTGGGCTGGGAAATGCTCTATCTACCCTCAGTGCAGTCAGTCATGGGATGCCTTCCCGCACTTGGCAGTGTGCCAACTCTATCTGAAGCCGTCCAGCCATCAAGCCACACATGGCCCCCATCTGGTATCCAAACCAGGACCTACCAAATAACCGAGCTACTCAAATGCCTTCTTCTCATATGGGGGGCTTACAAGTAGAGTTAGCTAGTTCCCACATAGTTACACGAGAGTGGAGCATTGATATCTAACACCCCCCCTCAATGTCCACCCGCAAGTGAACTTACTTTTTCGGCCCAATGCCAAGTCGATCAGATGCCTCTCCAGCAAGTCTCTTCCAAGAGCCTTTGTGAAGATGTCTGCAGCATTCTCTGTAGTAGGACAGTATACCAAGTCGACCTCTCCATCCATGATGAGCTTGCGTACAAAGTGATATTGAATCTCAATGTGTTTCGTGCGAGCGTGGAACATAGGGTTCTTTGCTATTGCCATGCAACTCTGATTGTCACATGATAACTCTATAGGCTTGGTCTGCACTTCACCCATGTCCCCTAAAATCCTCCTCAACCACACTGCCTCACAAGAAGCAAAACATGTTGATTTGTCCTCAGCCTCGATAGAAGAAAGAGCAACTGTAGGTTGCTTCTTACTGACCCATGACACAGCTGAAAGTTGTTTCAATGGAAGTTAAGGAAGAAGCCTCATAGGATGATCCCATAGAAGGGGTGAGTTGCCTTATGGGCTACCTCCAGAGCAAAAGAGTTCAACACAAGATCGAAATTCTCCCTAGGGAAAAACCTATAAATAGGCCTCCCTATAGATTAAGTTTTATTGAAGAAGTTGAGGTGTGAAGGCAACTAGAAGAATACCTCAAGAAGCTGAGGTGCAAAGGCAACTAGAAGAATATCTAAAGAAGTTGGGGAAAATTCATCCTAGTTTTGCACCTTTTGCTTTGCTAGCAACATTGTAAAATATAAAAGATGATATCTTTCATCTCTATAGAGATTACAAAGCAGTAAACCAATATCACTATTAAACATAGGTATTTGATGGCTCAACTCAATGATTTGCTAGGTGCATTACATGGAGCCATAATTTTTAGTAAAATAGATTGTAAGAGTGGCTATCATCAAATGTAGATTAAAGCCAAGGATTTGCATAATTAAACATAGGTATTCGATGGCTCAAATCGATGATTTGCTAGATGTGCATCTGGTTTGGACATTACATGTTTTTGGCAATACCATTGGGGCTTACTAGTACTCTCGTCATGTTTGTCATGCTTGTTACTACACATGTATGTCTATCAAGAAGTTTGTGGTAGATTTATTAGCAATATTCTTGTTTATGGAAAAAGTATTGCTAAGCATTGTGAATAGTGGAAAGTGTTCAATGCCTTAAGGAGAACCAATATATTTGAGAATAGAAAGAAAATCATGCTATGCATGGTTAAACTTAAGTGTCTAGGGTTCATTATTATTATTGAGGGGGTTGGAATGGATCTGAAGAAGGTGACTGCAATAGTGTAGCTACTTCCTCAAAATGTGATAGCGTTGCGAGCCTTCTTAGGATTTGTCCAGTTTTATCTAAGGCATATCAAAGGACATTCTAAGATAAATCAACAAGAGATTTTTGATGCTGTAAAGAAGGCAATGACTTCATGTATTTTGTTAAAATTTGTTGATCCCAAAAAATCTTTTTCTTGAAAATATCGATGCAAGTGGCACTTCGGGTGATCAACCAAAGGGTACCTTTGCAAAAATGGGGTATCTATGCATACAGTTATGCCATTTGGGATGTGCAATGCCCCACTCTAGGCACCATTCAATGAGTAGTTACTACCACATTTCAAAATTATATGAGATATTTCATGGAAGTGTTTGTGTATGATTTTCACCTACAAAGTATTAAAAACTCATTTACAATATCTAAGGAAACATTTGGAATGATATCATGAGCTTTGTATTGCCTTGATTTTCACCTACAAAGTATTAAAAACTCATTTACAATATCTAAGGAAACATTTGGAATGATATCATGAGCTTTGTATTGCCTTGAATCCTAAGAAGTGTGTGTTTATAGTGACTTATGGCTTATTGATAGGTTATATGGTGTTAAGAAAGGGCCTAACCATGTATGTTAGAAAATTGATTAAGATTTGAACACTATGATTTCCACAAAGTGTTAACAAATTACAATCATTTCTTGGCCATGTTGGTTTTATAGACTGTCTATTAAGATTTATGTAAACCAGACATTACCATTAACAAAGCTATTGAAATATAAATCCCAATTCACTTGGGATTATAATTGTAAGTATGAATTTTAACAACTTTGCCAAGCAGTAGTGTTAGCATCTCCTATATTTGTTTCTCCTATACTCGCCAAGCATTGGAGTCAACTCTATATTGATTTCTCCTATTTGGGAGAAGGATTTTCACATACAAGTGGATGACTCAACTCTTACCAATGGTAGTGTATTATGCTATTTTTTAGCCAACCCGTTTTGTGTTCTATGTTGACCATCAGGATTTGAGATTCTTAATTTTAAATCCACTTTAATAGGAAGGATTACACATTTGCTTTTAATGTTTCTTAGGGTGGTGTTGAAACTAGGAAAGGCACATCTACTAGCTACCATCTATCAAGGATTAACGAAGTTAAAGGTGAAACAAGGTGTAGCTAATGATTTTCCTAGCACTTTTTTATTTTTAGTCAATGCGGTACCTGAGTGGTACTTTGGGATTATCAAATATTTGACTCAAAGATAATTTCCTATTGTATTCATTCTAGATTAATTTAGGAAGTTTGTAAAGGAGGTTGCATCATACAATTTGATTAGAGGTATGATGTATAAGTTATGCCAAGACTTAGTTTTGTATCATTGAATACTATCTCATGAAGTTTTGATAATTATTCATGGTTTCCAATGACATGTGTGGGGGCATTCTGCTTGCTTAACTACTGGTTGAGAAGTATTGATATGTTTGGTGGCCTCACACATTTGCAATTGAAGGATTTATGTCAAAAAAGGTGATGTGTACTGTTAGTATATGGGTAATCCCATATCCCATGGTAGCATGGCTCTAACCCAAATTAGTCCATTCAGATCATTTAAAAAATGGGGATTGTAGGCATGATTAGTCCACTAATTGAAGGGGCTCAGAACTAGTATATACTAGTGGTTGTAGACTATGTCACCAAGTGGGAAGAGGCTTGAGTGTTTCAAGAAGACAATCCAAATACTATGTCACCAAGTGGGAAGAGGCTTGAGTGTTTCAAGAAGACATAGTCTACAACCACTAGTATATACTAGTGGTTGTAGACTATGTCACCAAGTGGGAAGAGTCTTGAGTGTTTCAAGATAACAATCCAAATAATGTAGCCAACATTGTATATGAGAATATTATTATGAAATTTTTATTTCCCCTCAAAGAATGTGAGATTGTGGTACTCATTTTTTAAATGAGACACTTAGATTATTATCACATTAAAACTGGAAGTCTACATTGTATCATCCTAAATGCAATACTTAGGTAGAAAGAAATAAGGTCATCATATTTAATATGCCAACTAAGACTTGTAATCTATAGCAAATGGAGTGGGATAAGATGATACACTCAATGGTATGGGTTTATTGATTAGTCCAAAAGTTACAACATTAATGTGACTCAATTCTTAGTATATGATCTAAGAGGCAGTGTTGCCTATAGAATTGGAATTAGAATCATTATGAGTGGTAGTCCAACAAAAGTTACGAATGGAGGACTCTATTAAAGAAGGATGATTTTTCTCAATAGCTTAGATAAGACTAGATGAATGGCTTTGCAAAAAAGAGAGGCTATGCAAAAGAAAAGAAAAGAGTATGATAGGCACTTGAAGGATAAAAGAAATACCTCTGCTATTGTATTATCCTTGTATATACTAGGAATATCAAGTCCCTCATTAAGCTAAAAATGAGGTGGATGGGACCTTATCTAGTGATGTGGATGTTTTCCGATGGATTATTACAATCAGAAGATTTTGATGATATTATGTTCAAGACTCATGTTAATGGAGCTCGATTAAAAACACATATATTAATGGACTTATGTTAATGGAGCGTGATTGAAAAGGCATTATGTTGAGTACGTGTCCATTCACTAAGGACAACATATTTTGCTAAGGGGGAACAATGGGAATGCTAAGGGTTGCTTAGGGTGCTTATTTTCATATTTTTATATTCAATGTGTACATTTTATGTTTTTTTGAGTGTATTTTGTGTTATATTATTGTGTTTGGTACCATCTGGTTCATTTTGGATTGAGATGCAGGTATGATTGCTTGCAGTTAGTAAAGCCCTCTCCCTTGTAGAGCTTGTTGGTACATTGCTTGGGCTTTGCAAGGCAAAGTGTGATTAAATTAAGGAGTATACTCAGCCATCCTTGGTATCCTACAAGGTAAGAAGGTAGCAATATCTGAATCATGTGATTGGCATCCCATCGGTAGCGACGGGGTACCGCATCAAATGTGGGATGCATGCGAAAGGAAGATGGAGCATGTATGTATTCAAGGAGGTAATTTTCATTGAGCAACTTTGGTCTACACCAAGCAGGCTATGGCTCCAATTTCATGCTGATGTCTGGAGTGATTTGTGCTTGTTGGATACTCATTGAAATTCTAGAAAGGTCCCATCGTCCTCTTGACTATATATTTGGGTATTGCCTCAAAAAATCACCAATGGAATTGACAAAATATGAAGAGGGGAGAGGAGAAGAGTGGAGATGAGGAGAGAGGGCACAGCTAGAGAGCACACCACAAATGACTAACTGTACACTAGAATTAGTTGAAAAAATAGAATATATACAAACCCTTTTAGGGTTAGGGTTAGGGAAGCTAACCCTTTCCTTTATAGCACTCTATAAGGTTAGTGCTATGCACATATGATCACGTGATGGTGCTATGCACACATGATCACATGATGTTGAGCATGAACTCTCAACACCTTCCCTCAAGATCAACATCATGAAGTAGGCCTTCCCTCAAGATGATGATTCTGGGGAATCGAAGAAGGACTGAGCATTACATTCCATCACACCCCTTTAATGGGAATGTCCTTCCTCTGCATCAAACCAAGAGCTAGTCGGTGTTTCTCGAATAGCTCTTTACCGAGTGGTTTGGTAAAGATATCTGCAACATTTTCTTTGCTATCACAATGCCGCAGTGTGATGTCACCAAGTAACACTCTTTCTCTGATGAAGTGCTCTCTGACATCAATGTGTTTTGTTCTGGAGTGATATACTGGATTTTTGGCCAATGCTTGAGCCGATTGATTATCACAGTATATTGTTGTTGGCTTTGACTCATCAAAGTAATCTGTTTCTGACAATAGTCTTCTGAGCCATATAGCCTCACATGCACCTGTAGTGAGTGCTCTATATTCTGCTTCAGTCGAAGACAAAGAAACAGTTGGCTGTTTGTTTGACAACCATGATATAGCACCTTGACTAAGGAAAAATGCATATCCCTGTGTCGATCTCCTGGTCTCATGATCTCCAGCATAGTCACTATCACAGTATCCATGCAACCGTGGATGACTTCCTCTGTATTCTATCCCAAATTGTCTTGTACCTCTGATGTATCTCAAGACTCTTTTGGCTGCATTCCAGTGAGACTGTTTTGGATTTGCCATAAATTGTGCTAGTGAGCTTACTGCATAACAAATATCTGGCCGTGTGATTGTCAGATATATAAGAGATCCAATGAGTTGCCTGTAGTATCTGTCATTGACTGTAGGCTTTTCTGAATCTTTAGTAAGTTTCAAACTCTGTTCCATGGGAGTGGCTGCAATCTTGCAATCTGCCATATGAAACTTCTTCAGGAGACTGTCAACATATTTGAGCTGACTCATGAATGTGCTATCTGAATCTCTCCAGAACTCAATTCCAAGACAATAGTGCATAAGTCCAAGATCTTTCATGTCGAACTCTGCAGATAAGTCTTGTTTTAGCTTTCTGATGAAGCTATCCTTGCTTCCTGTCACAATCAGATCATCTACGTACAAAAGTGCAATAGTAATATCCTCCCCTTGAACTTTGTAGTAGAGAGTATGATCTGCATTTGACTTCATGTATCCCAGATCAGCAAAATACTTGTCAATTCTGCTGTACCAACTTCTGGGTGCTTGCTTTAAGCCATAGAGACTTTTCTTGAGATGGCAAACCTTGTTCTCCTGTCCTGGTTCAACATAACCGACTGGTTGTTGCATGTAGACTTCCTCGTCTAGATAACCATTGAGAAATGCATTCTTGACATCGAGCTGATACACATTCCATTTACTGAGTGTCGCTAGTGATATCAAGAACCGTATGGAATCCATCTTTGCTACTGGAGCATAAGTCTCATCATAATCTTGGCCATATTGTTGTGCAAATCCTTTTGCAACTAATCTGGCTTTGTATCTCTGAATACTGCCATCTGGATTGTACTTCACTTTGTATACCCATTTGTTGGCTATGGCCTTCTTTCCTGGTGGAAGGTCGCATAATACCCAAGTGTTATTTTTATACAAAGCATCCATTTCTTCATTCATTGCAGTTTGCCATGCTGGCTTATTTACTGCGTCTTCGAAGTACACTGGCTCTTCTGTAGCCATGATGGTAGTCATAAGAGCATAGTTGGTGGTTTCCACCTGAATTGCTTTGCCTTTCTGAGCATATGTCAATCTGACTGGTGGTCTGCTTTCCCTAGTAGACCGTCTGAGCTGCTGTGACGCTGATTGGGGTGTTGCTGGCAATTCTTGCTCTTCTTCATCAACCTGTTCTGTAGATGACTGTGAAGTCGATGCTTTTATCTCCTGTGTAGGTGAGGTTTTCCATTCTGATTCCTCATCGAAGATTACATCTCTGGAGATAATGACTTTGCGGTTGATGGGATCATACAATTTGTATGCTTTACTTTCTTCACTGTAGCCAACCATGATGCATTTGCGTGACTTCGCATCCAATTTCCTGCGATGATCATCATGTATGTGGGCATATGCTATGCAACCAAATATGCGGAGATGCCCAATGCGTGGCTTGTGTCCAGTGAATGCTTCATAAGGAGTCATACCTTGTATCGGTTCGGTAGGAAGCCGATTAAGCAAGTAGTTAGCTGTAGCTATTGCTTCTGCCCAATACTGATTCGGAAGATGCTTTTCACTAAGCATTGCTCTAGCACTGTCTGCTAAAGTCCCATTCTTTCTTTCAGCTATTGCATTTTGCTGAGGAGTATCTGCACATGTGAATTGTCTTCGAATGCCGTGAGTTTTGCAAAAGTTCATGAAGGCTGAAGACATGTATTCACCTCCTCTGTCTGATCTCATGACCTTGATCTTTCTGCCTGTCTGGTTTTCTACCATGGCTTTGAATTCTTGAAATCTGGCAAACACTTCAGATTTCTCTTTCAGAAAGTAGACCCAACAATATCTGCTGTAGTCGTCGATGAAGGTCAAGTAATAAAGTGAACCATTGATGCTGCGGGTCTGGGCATAACCCCATACATCTGTATGAATTAAATCAAGAATACCTCGTGCACGAGAGGTACTTCTGACAAAGTTGGTTCGCTTTTGTTTGCCGAAGCAGCATGCTTCACAAACCTTTCCAAGAAACTGTAGCTCCGGAATCCCAATTGCCATATTTTGATTCCTTAGATCTAACAAGTACTTGAAGTTGACATGACCATATCTCTTGTGCCATTTTGCAGATAGTGGCATCTGTTGCATTTGAGCTGACATGGCATGCTTATCTGGTACTGTAGCTAGCATCCTGTACAAGCGTCCTTCCTTGACACCTTTTGCTACTAGCTGACCTCTTTTGGATTTGTCTCTGATAGTGCATTCATCACCGTCGAAGATGACTTTGTAGTTGTGTTCCGTCATTTGACCTACTGACAAAAGGTTCTTGCTGAGCTTCGGAACATAGAGCACATCTTTGACTAATCCTTTTGCACCAGTGAAATTGTTCATAGGGATAACACCTGTCCCTTGAACCGGATTCGGTGTATTGTCTGCTGTGTAGATGACATTCTTTTGACCTTCTAATGGCTTCATTTCTGTGAACCATTCCTGATGATTTGTCATATGAGATGATGCACCGCTGTCGATGTACCAAGGATCCTGTTCCACTTGGTCGACTTGATAGCTGAAATCCTCTTTGGGATTGAAATCAGTGTCTTGGTGCATTATATCAGTCTGATGCAATTCCTCACTTGCAAGAAACATATTGCCATGTTCATTTGCAAAATGGCTGTGACTAGAATGTCCACCACGATGATTTCCTCTTCCTCGGGAATTCCCTCGATTACTGCTGGATTGACTGCCTTGGTCATACTGCTTCTTGCGGCAATCTCTTTCATAGTGTCCAAACTTGTGACAATAGTTGCATTGAATGTTTGACACATTGGTGGATGCATTCCCTCGTCCTTGGAATCTTCCTCGGTTGGAATGATTTCCTCTTTGCTGATTTTGATGTTGCTGAGGATGCTGCTGATGCTGATTCTGACTTTGATTTTGACCACTTTTCTGATATGATCTACCTCTGTTTCTACCTTTGCCTCTGCTTCTGTCTGAAGCGGTGAATGCTTGATCATTAGAATGACCTTTACGTGCTTGAATGGCCTGAGTCCTAAGTTCTTCACCAAGTAGAACTGACTGAAGTTCTTCAAGTGTTGGAATTTGCCGTTGGATGGCAATACTCTGGACCATATTCTCATATCCTTCTCCTAGTCCATTCAGGATTACTTGAACCATTTCTGCGGGATTCATAGTCTCTCCTGCTGCTGCAAGTTGATTGTTGTAGTCTTTGATGCGGAGTACATAAGCATGACCAGTTTCATTGCTATTGCGGAAACTCTGGTTGATCTGGTTTCTCAGGGTGAGAATCCTGGATGTGTTCTTGGACTCGTAGAGAGCTGCGAACATATCCCATGCTTCTTTTGATGTCTTGACTGTGTTGAGTTGTGCTAGCATGACATCTTGCACATTCTGCTTGATCAGGTGATAGGCATACTTGTCTTTCTTATCCCATTCTGCTTGAGCTCGGGCAATGGCAGGATCTGCTACTGGTGCGGAAACCGTTTGTGTAGATGTAGATCCCGATGTAGATCCCGTTGCTGGTGCTGTGACAACAGATGGAGTAGAGCTACTGGTGGCTGGATCGGCCAATGGTCTAGGTATGGATCCATCAACATACTCCCATTTGTCCTGAAGCACAAGAATGGTCTCCATTCGGTATTTCCATGTACCGTAATTGGAGTTGTCTAACTTAGCAGATGCCTCCAGATTGAGGTTGCTAGTCGACATGGTGCAAACAATGTACTCAAAAAATGTCCTGGAAAAACTCTGTATGAATCAACTGCAAATACACTGAAGATGCCAAGTGAAATCTCTGTACCGTCGGTGAAGATAGAACTGCAGTAAATAAGATCTGACCTGTGTTACAAGGCTTGTGGCAATGATGCCGGGAATAGCCAAGAGGCTTTACAAGGCTGAAAATGATGTGCACGATGCCGTGAGATAGCCAAATAGGCTTTACAATGGTGGCATGTGTGTGTGAAATCAAGTGCTATCTGCCCACTGAATCAATCTGCAATGCCTCTGAACTCTGAAGTCTGCTCACTGAACTGATGAACGTAAGGTTTCAGGTAATGCAATGATGTGAAATCGGATGTGAGCGTATGGACTGACTCCGAGTAGGTACTAGTCGGGAATTTCGGGCATGGCTTAGATTGGCAACTTGGGGAATTCAAAGCGTCCCCTCTATGGCAATCTAGTCTACTCTGATCTAGATCTAAACCAACCGTCGATCGATGAAAGAGCAGCAAATAATTCCTTTTTCTTTGTTCTTTTTAAGTGCTGGGTCAGATGCGTCGATGTAGAGGCAAATGTGCGTGAAGGAAGTGGTTTTGTCGGCGAAGCTTAAATGTGAGTGTAACTTGCGCCGAAATGTGCGCGTGATGTAACGAGCGCGTAGAGCACGAAAAATCGAGCGACTTTCCTTTTTGGAGCACCCTCAAATTCTTCCTGGATCAAGAGATATGACTTGATCTAGGTGGAGGGGCAAAAGGAGTGCAAATGGTGCTCAATGATGATGTGTCACTGTGAGTCACATGCAGTGATGATGTGGCACTGTGCTTAGCAAGAGGTGTGCCAGTGAAGCTCTGTGCTGAGGTGGCAGTGCTGAGGTGTCACTGATGACGTGGCACAGATGACGTGGCACAAATGACGTGGCAGATGACGTGGCAAATGACGTGGCAGTGCTGACGTGGCTGATGACGTGTCACTGGTGATGTGGCTGATGACGTGTCACTGATGACGTGGCAGGTGACGTGGCCTGATGACGTGTCACTGATGACGTGGCAGTCGGTGATGACGTGGCAGTCGGTGATGACGTGGCAGATAGGATTGGCTGATGACGTGGCAGATGGATAAGGTGGTGACGTGGCAGATGCTGAAGCCTGCTGACGTGGCCGGATAAGATGTCGTTGCCACGTGTCGATAGGAGGGCCACCGGAATCTTTCGGAGATTCTGTCGTAGATGCCGATTCCGTCCGTGTGTCCGACGCGTTTGGTTCTTCGACATCCGTCGATAATCTCTTCAAATCGGGAGCTATTCCTCAGAAATCTCTCCAAATCAGTAGCAATTTCTCAGTCACGTCTGCAGATTAGTAGCATTTCGCATTAATCTCTTTAAATCGGAAGCGATTTCTCAGAAACCTCTGCAAATCAGCAGCATTTTCCCAGTAATCTCCAGCATTTTCGCAGTAACGTCTTCCAATCGGGAGCCGATTTCTCAGAAATCTGTGCAAATCAGCAGCAATTTCTCAGTAATCTTGGCAGATTAGGAGCATTCCGCAGTAAGCTCTGCAAATCGGGAGCGATTTCTCCGAAAAATCTCAGAGTAATCTCTGCAAATCAGGAGAGTTTTTGCTGCTCTCGTCGCTTCATCTTCTTCTCCTGATCGATTCCTCCATCTCTCCCCGATCTCATCGATCTTCTGTCGTTGCCAATGGACGCTTCACCACCGGAAGCCGCTCCTCAACCGTCAGAGCAACCGGGCCTCAAATATTTGGGCTTCTTCGAAATAGCTGTGGACAAGGCTTCCAAATACGTAGCAAATATTTATGAATTTGCAAAAGACAGCTCTGGTCCGTTGAAACCAGGTGTTGACAGCGTCGAGAGCACGGTTAGGACGGTTGTTGGTCCTGTATATCAAAAACTCGAGGGAAAGCCTTATGAGATTTTGCTCTTTGTGGACAAGAAGGTGGATGATGCAGTCGGCGTTCTGGAAGGCGTCGTGCCTCAAACTATCAAAGAGAAATCATATCAGGCAAACAGATCTCGCAAGATCTCACTCATAGCAGAAATCTCTCAGCATAGTTCTCTCATGAAACTTTTCAAGAGCTCTCTCAATGAATCCTCTCACAAACTAGATCTCTCTCTCTCACTCTATGAAGGAAATTCTTCTCAATAATGAAATCACTCAAGAACTCAAAGAAAGAATAATGGACGGAAATTTCCTCTCAATGACGGAAATTTCTCTCAACGGAAGTGAAGGGAAGGATCTCACAATCACTCAAGAGAACTCTCAATCTCACAATCACTCTCACAAGAAGGATGGCGCCTCAACGGAAGGCAGAACCATGCTCTGATACCATGACAAAATATGAAGAGGGGAGAGGAGAAGAGTGGAGATGAGGAGAGAGGGCACAGCTAGAGAGCACACCACAAATGACTAACTGTACACTAGAATTAGTTGAAAAAATAGAATATATACAAACCCTTTTAGGGTTAGGGTTAGGGAAGCTAACCCTTTCCTTTATAGCACTCTATAAGGTTAGTGCTATGCACATATGATCACGTGATGGTGCTATGCACACATGATCACATGATGTTGAGCATGAACTCTCAACAGGAATTACCGGGCATGGGAATCCTATCTGTATCTTGTTGCAACTCCCGTGTGGGTTTGTGAATTAGATTATCCAATTCTTGAAGCTCATTGATGGAATCATTAATGGTGTCCTCCATTGAAAACTTAATGGAGATTGGACGAATATGTGGTTTGGGGGGAGAGGAAGAGGTTATAGGGGAAAAGCTTGAGGTCGAAGCAAGTAGTGAATTTGAGAAGGTAGAAGTAGGGATGATGGTGGAAAGTGGAGGGAGAGCAGGGCAATTTGATTTAGCAACTTGATAATCCTCAAGGGATGGATTGTCAAGTGTTGGAAAAAAGTTAGGCGTGACTGGATGATAGGAGTTAGATTCTTGGATTAGGCGATAGTGTTGAGAGGCATGGCAAGGAATACAGGTTAGCATGGATTTTTGGAAAGGTATAAAGAATAGTACTAGAGTTAGGGAGGGATGTGAGTAGATCAAAATTAGAAAGTGACAAGATAGGGGAGATTAGATTGAAGGTAGACCACATATTCTTTTGACGTATCCTTATCACTTCTGGTAGGCATTGATGGCTTTAATATTGGATTTTTTTGGGAGTTATATCCCATGGAAGTTGGTGGTGATTGTTGCAGTAAGTGTAGGAGTCTGGCTATTGCCCGAAGAGGGGGGGGCTTCCCATCAAGCATTTATATGGTAGTATTGCATTAGTATTTAATCGTATGAGATTTGCATGCATTGAGAGACAGAACACATTCTTCTCATCTTCATCCATATGCTGGAATAGATCTCGGAGATTCTTGGTGTCTACTAGTCAAGACCAGATACTGCATGTAACATTTTGATTTGCACCTGTTTCCAGAGTCTTCCTTCAAGGTGATCCTCTTGCTAGAGGATTGCAACAAGCTCTTGGTATAATGTAGTGATGCCTTATAGTAAAAGATCTTGTGTTGACCCCTCCACCTCGTCATTGGCTTGACCTAGTAGTTAAATTTCCAACTTGGAAATTATTGCCTTTTGATTTTTCCACTCCATGCACTTGTACCCTAAAAATTGATCATTAAGCATGCGGAGTTGGAGTATTTCTTGCTCTTGAGCGTGGTGTGCACAAGTATCTCTCTTGATGCCATGCATTCCTTCTCTAGTGCTTGAATTTGATGTTTACCCTCTTTAAGGCTATTTTGCAACTCATTGTTTATGTCTAATGTGGCATGGGGCTGATACTCTTTAAGTAGTAATCTTTCACTTAAGTGCACCATTTCCTTCTTGATATCATCACAAGTGGCTTGCATATGGGAGAGGGATAACTCAACCTTTTCCTTTTGGTTCAAGGTAGCAAATAGCTATAGTTATTTTTCTTGGCTCTAGAGAAATCGTGGCTTGTAGGACATCCTTTCTACTTTCTGCTAGAGCATTTTGTGCAAGGAGATATTACTGCATTTGTTCTGCCATGCTTTCCTTGAGCTTCATAATTTCAGTCTCGGCACTTTGCAACTTGGATTGGAGTGATGGGAGCATTTGTCTTTCCATTTCCCTTTCCAGCTCATCTGATGCCATCGTAGCAAATGTTGTAACTATTGGTTGTGATGTTGTATGATCTAGAATGTGCTATGGCCTTACTTGTATTAGACATACAGTTGACTCCCATGTGCCCATGTGGAATTTTGATCTATTTCTTGAACAGCCGTTTGTTGTATGGTGCCACGAGACATTTGGGGGTTGTGACTCTAGAGTTGTGGAGTCATCAACATTGGTGATTTGTGATTCTTGGAGAGGCATGCTATTTGGCTCTCTTGCAAAGTCATTATGTGGCATGATATCCTCTTAGACTTCCACGCTCGAGTCCTTCTATTGCAGGAGCAAGACTAAATGAGTTGCAGTATTCTTTGGCAAAGAGTTCCACATTGTCATTCTCTAAAATTTGATTGTTGCCCATCCATGCTATCCACATTAAGAGTAGGTGGAGGGTCTAATTCCCATTTTGGCGATAATATCAATGTTTCAAAGTCCTCTGTATCTTGTGTTGAGAGGGGTGTAGAGTCATACTCTTGCTCTATTGCAAACCCAATTATTATGGCCTATTACATGGGCAATGTAGCTTTTGCCATTATGTGTAGTGGATACATAATTGGTTAGCAGCAAGGATATGTGTTGAGCCCAGTCTTGTAGTTTTGCTCTACCAAGGAGTGTAAGACTTTACACTGACATATAGTTTTTTCTCCCCTGTATGATTGAAAATGTTAGCAAAAAACTTGGCTGCCTCTTTGCATATGGGATCCACAATCATATCATGGCATATTCTTCCACTTTGTGACTTTGTGTTAGGTGGGAATAAATCTTGAATTTCAAAGAATCTTGCATCTAAAGGTTCCTTTGGATATTCTTCTTGTGCCTCTGGAAATGAAAAAGCCTCCTACGTAGTGGATCTACTAAGGTAGATGTGTCAAGACTTTTCTTTATATGTTACTATGCCATACTTATCTTTTTCCAACTCTCTGCTTTTAAATGATGTTATGAATTGACAAATGTATTCCATCATAGTAGATGTTGGTAAGAAGGATTTTAGCTTCTCAAAAAGACTACCTAGTACCTTTGACTGCAAGAAGTTGTAAGCATCGGGTGACATGGCGAACGTTGAGACTTGTGGCCATACAAGCTGTATTGTTCCATCTGTTGCTAGCTCTTTGTTGGTCTGGTCATCAAGGTGTTCTGCACGTGCATCCTGCGTAGCCAATTGCTCTACCTCAATTTCTCCTGCCTCTGGGATCCTTGGTTCTATGGCATTTCTTCTTGGCATGTTGCATTTATTTGCTCATCAATATCACTATCCAAGACCACTAGCCTTGGACGTTTTGGTGTTGATCTCTGGGTCGGTGATTTTGGACCGTGTCCTTCAGGTTGGTGATTTGAGGAGGGCTGTTACGGTTGTGAGGCTTGGGCCGTTTGAGAGGGTGTCGCTTTGTTGATGGCATTGTAGGCATTTTTCCCATCTTATTGGATTGTCTTCACCTTGGTATTGCACACATGATTCAAGTCCTAGTTCAACAGTGCCAATATAGTGCCATGTGCTAAGAGTGCATATTTCTTTTATGAGTGGCTAATGCATTTTACTCTTTTTGTGATGAGGGTGCCGTGTGTGTGGATCAAAACAAGTATCTCTTGGGGTTTTATTTATGCAATTTATTCGTGGTGCTCGAAATGTGTAGGTGCACTATGCATGGCTAGTGAGGTGGGCATTTCTCCTATATGCTTAATTTACTAAGGGAATCATAGGGCAGCTAGGACTCAATCATCACCTTTGAGCCCTAGGTTGAAATCGATTGAAACTACCCTCGGTATGTCCCATGAAGACTTGGATTCCCTTGGCATTTAGTGGGGGAGGGGAAGTTCCATAATGATCTTTATTTTGTCCATGTCAGTTGCAATCCCATGTCAAGAGACAATGTGTCCCAAGACTACTCCATGTGTGACCAAGAATTGGCATTTTAGAGGATTCAAAGAGATTCCATTCTCTCTGTATTTTTTAAGGACTGCTTCAAGGCATTTCAAAGTAATCCTTTTTTCCTGAGTGTATGCACAAGTCGTCGAAGAAGACTTGTAGGAACTTGTTGAGAAATTCCTTGAAGGTGGTGTACATTACCATTTGAAAAGTAGATGGGACATTGCATAAGACAAATGGCATGACTCAGAGGTATGCAAAAATGCCCCATTCTGTGGCAAATGTTGTCTTTGCCTGATCTTGAGGTGCAATTTGTACTTGGTTGTACCCACTGAACCCATCCAAGAAGCTATATACTTCAGATCCCGCTACCATTTCTAAAACTATTTCAATCTATGGTAGGGGATAATGATCTCTGATCATTGCTGCATTGATGTTCTCGAGATTCACACATATTTTGAGCTTCTTATTTTTCTTAGGAACAATCACAATTGGTGACACCCAATCGGTATGCTTGATCTCATAAATGAAACTAGCATCCATTAATTTTTCTAGTTCTTCATAAACATGGGTGCCATACTTGGGATTTGTCCTGTAAGGTCCACATACCTTTGGTTTGGATCCTTCCCTTATTGGTATGGTATGTACTACAACTTCTGGGGAAATCCCTTTCATTTCTTTGTAGGACCAAGCCATGCAATCTCTATATTCCATTAGCAATGCTTTCAATTCTTTTTCTTCTTCTAGAGTGAGCTATTCACTGATGTATACAGGCTTTTCTTCTTCTTTGTCCAAGGCAAGATTCAGTTTCCTTGTCTTGGTTGGTCCTTCATAAACTGGGGTATCATCGATATTCTCTGTTTCTTTGAGCTCTGATTCCCTGATTGGCCTAGGCATTGCTATTGTTGCTTCTCCTCTAATGTAGTTTTTGAAGTAATCGGGAACTTCCCTTAGGCCTTCATGGCACTTTGAGGTGCTTGCTTGGCTGCTAGCTCCACTGGAAGATATTTGGTCCAATTCACCTGTGTTCCCTTGTTCTTCTTTTTTGTTACTATTCACCCTTTCACTCTTCATTCTCACATTGGGTTTGAACTTTCTAAGCTTTTTCCTTTGTGAGACCGGTGATGGATTTTCAATAGGAGTCGCACTCCCAAGGAGTGTTCCTTTAGCCATACAAACACCTTCAAGCCCTTTAGGATCCCATTTAAAATTTGGGGACTTGGGTGCCTTTGTGGTCTTAGTTAAGTACAATTCAACCACTCTACTCTGCATTCTTTCAAATTGGTTGAAGTGCTCTATCTTGGCCTTTTGGCACTGTACACCTTCCTTTTTTTCCTGGATTGATTGCTATTGGATTGTGTTGGACGGTCGATTTTGGGGTATTCAATGACCATAATTGCCTGTAGGATTGCCAAGTCATTATCAAATACTTGGCCTTCCAAGGTTGCATTATCAGCTTCGATTTCCATATCCCACTCTATGTCGGCACCGTAGCCTTCTATTATGGATTGTTTCGGGTCACTGTCCCATTCAACTCTTGTCATGAAGACTGGCATTTCCACTACTTTTGTTTCATCATCCTAAAATGGTGCTTCTAGTTATATCATTTGGGCATCCACATTTAGCAACATTAGATGTGTTGTTTTACAATTATCTATTGTAGCCAACGTCTGTATCCAATTATTGATGTCACTTTGTGTATCCCCTTCTATGGGATTTAGTGCATTGGTAGGTATTGGGGATGCATTGGTGGCTATAGTGGAAGAAGTGTCTTCAACATTTCTAGGAATAGTGGGTTTGATTTCCCCTGTTCCCAGATTTATCTTGACAGCAATTTCTCTATTTTGGATAGTGATCCTATCGGTGCCCCAATCATGGAGTACTGACGTTTCTCAAAGCCATGGTCTTACCAACAATATCCGGTATGTTGTGGTGCCCTTGGGAAGATCCAAGATAGTAAATTGGAGCGTGAATCTTACTCCAACAATTTTTGTTAACACATTGTCAACAATACCCAATGTGGCCTTTTGCATTGGAGGTAGGCCGCATTCTTCATATAGCTCTCTTGCCAGAATATTTAGTCCGACTCCATCATCCACTATTGCCGGGTATTGACCAAAGGCTTTATGCTCCAGCAAGATGGTTACATTTTTTATGTCATCCCTAGCACCGAATTTTACTGAAATTACCTTTTCCTCTTCTTCAGGTGGGGGGAAGTATTGTGAAGATTCAATCCATCCCTTGAAACTTTCCCACATTGTAGGGCAATTTCTTAGTAAGGTCCCAATTGTCATTATGATGGAGCAACTTATCAAGCTTACTAGTGCAGTGCCGTCCAATTGGGGATGTTTTGCATGTTGCTCTATTACCTGTTAGAAGTTGATGGTATCAATCACCATGTCAATGCTGGGTGCTAATGGTGCTCTGACCTCTGCTGCTACCATCTTGTCTGCCTCAAATTTTTCTTGTTCTTATTGAACCCATTGCTTCAAGGCTTGGTAATGCGTCTTTTCAGTTTCAGCATTGGGGTATGCTTCCTTGGCTCCTTGGGTGGCACTTTCCGTGGATGTGCTAGGCATGGTCTCACTGTGTTGTGGGATTGGCATGGCTTGTTTTGCCAGAGGGGTCTTTGCTTTTTGAGCGAAAAGGAGTTTTTGCTATGCTGCTTCATTTTGATGTCTTATTATGATCAAGACTGGCTATGAAGCCATACTTTGTGTTGCCACAGTGTGATTTTCCACACTTATCATCCCCAGGGGTACATCAAGTTTTACTTTCGTGGTTGGTTGAGGCTTTCTTTCTTAGTGGACAATCCATGCAAGCATGCCCAACTCCACATTCCCTGCACACTGGTTAGAATAAAATGGGGTTACCCTTGTGTGGGCATTCTGCTATGCAGTGGTTTTCTCCACAATCAAAACACTTGATGGGTGTTCGATATGTGGTGGGCGTTACTTGATTAGCATACACTGGGATGAATCCTTTAGCACCATCCATGTAGTACATAGGGTATTCTATGTCATAATCATAGTGAGGTTCCAGCTCTTCAGGTTGAAGTTGTTGCACCAAAACTACTGGAGCACGATTGGGAGCCTGTGGATATTGCGGAGGATTGGGATTCCTCATTAGTTGAGGCACTTGTATTCTCACTGGGAGTGGGTTGAGACCTGGCACTTATGCATTAGGTGCTAGTGCTGGTTGTCTATATACTGGGATTGGCAGTATTGGTATTGTTGGGGTCGGGGTTGTGCTACCCTCATATTATAGAAACAAGTATTTACATCATGCCCTGCAACATTGCAAATGGGACACCATAACCATGGGGGCTGAGCCACTTCTATCTATTCCTTAAGATTGGGCATTCATTGGCTATATAGTTGGCCATACAGTGTGGGCACCAAACGTTTTCTCTCCATGGGTATTGTGGTGGTTGAGAGACACACATCTTTTGCTTGATGGCCTGCATCATTTCATCTTTTACTCTTAGGGCCATGGCTTCCACTCTGTCCTCGATGGTGCGATCTTTGTGTAAAGTGCTTCCCTTCTTTTAAGATTTCTTGTCGCGTTGACTTGATTTATAGCCATCACTATCACTGTCAGAATCTGTCATGCCATCCTCGATGTCAATTGCAGCTTCATGAGCATCGCTGAAATGTGCATAGTTGCTGACTTTTTTCATGTCCTTGCGAATGTATTTTTTCAAGCCAGAGATGAACCATGCTATGAGGTACTTGTCGTTCGGACGGGGATCACACTTTACTATTAATCTTTTCATTCTTCCTAGGTATGTTTTGACCTTTTCTTTCTTGCACATATCTATATTGCCTAGTTGTAATGCGGGGTCATCTTGCAGCCTTTCTGTTTGGAATCTTCTTATCGGTTAGGGCCATTTGCAACCAGGCGGCTTTGGTTTCATTTGACTGGTTGCCTCTAGCACAACATGCTACGTCAAAGAGTTGAAGGAACCTGGCGGGGTCCCCTCATTCATTGCACTTTGGCATTTCCAATTTACCAAAGTGTTGTCTGCCATTGTTGTTGCAGTTGCGTTGTTCTTTACGGTGTTCTCAAGGATTTTGATCATCGCTACTTATTTCTTCTTCAATTCTTATGTCCTCCATGTTGCTTGTTGATGGTGAGAGGTTGAATTCTTAAAGAGCATCGAGGGCCGAAGAAAGCTCGCTAAAGTATGCAAGGGCTAGTCTTCGTCCAGATTTGAGGTGCATACACAATGCTTAAGTGTATCCTTTAAGTGAGTGCTTTTGACTTTGAAATTCGCAATTGATTTCGACCTTTGTAGCTTGATAATGTCAAAAATATGCAATCGACAAGTCGAAATCAATGCTTGCGTAATGGCAACTACCGAGATTGAAAACAATGGAAAAAGACTTGAAAATTATCGTGTGAGATTGGATGTTGCGTGAGTGAATCTTGGTGTCAACTGGGTCCGATTTGGTCTTCAAACGGCCATGATACAAGGAAAAAAACGAGGGGGCATGGCGGTAGCGGCTGAGGTTTGGGGGGGGGGAGGGGGTTTGGTTTTACGAAAGGATTGGGAAAAGGAGGTATTAAGAGAGGGCTTTAAGGCCCTTGGTGGAGCTAGGTAGGCAAGCAAGCGCCAGGTAGCCGTCAGGTAGGCGCCGATCGTCGTTGCAAGCTAGCACCATTGTTGTTGGCATGGGCACCACTAGCTGGCGTTGCATCGCACTGGCTGGTGAGCGCCACCGCGATGGCAGGCGTCGCTCTATGGGCGCCTTGGCTGCCCTGCAGCAAGGCTTATAAGCCTTTAGAAGGGCCTTAGGCCCATAGTTTAGATAGGAAGGAGCGGCCGAGAAGGGGGGGAGAGAGAGAGAGAGAGAGAGAGAGAGAGAGAGAGAGAGAGAGAGAGAGAGAGAAGAGAAAAAAGGGGGGGAAGAGAGAGAGAGAGAGAGAGAGAGAGAAGAGGGAGGAGGGGAGGAGAGAAGAGAGAGAGAGAAGGAGGGAGGGGGGCAGAAAGAGAGAGAGAGAGGAGGGGGGGTGGAGGAGGAAAAGAAAAAGAAAAAAAAAGGGGGGGGGGGGGGGGGAAGGGGGTTGGGTTATGGGGGTGGAGGGGGGGGAGGGAATGGGGCGTGGAGGTCGAGATGGGGGGGGAGAGGGAAGGGGGATGGTGGAGATGGGGAGTGGAGGTGGAGGGGGAGGAGATGGGGGGTGGAGGTGGAGATGGGGGTGGAGGAGATAAGGGGGGAAGAAAAGGGGGGTTGGTGGAGATGGGGGTGGTGGAGGAGATGGGGGTAGAGAGATGGTGGAGTGGAGGGTGTTGGAGATGGGGGATAGAGGAGATGGGGGGTGAAGGTGGAGGGGGAAAAGGGGAGATGGGGTGTAGAGAGAGGTAGAGAGATGGTGGAGGGAAAAAGGGTGGTTACCTTGAGTTGGGGAGATGGGGGATGGACGGAAAAAGTGGAAGTGATGGGGAGGAAGATGATGGGAGGCAGAGATGGAGATGGAAGGGAGGGTGACAGAAAAAGTGGTGGTGGAGGGGGTTTTGACGAAAAAAGTAGTGGTGCTGGTGGTGGTGTTGGTGGAAATGGTGGACAAAAGTTGGACGGAAAATAGAGATAGACGGAAAATATGGAAGCTTAACGGAATTTGGGGAAGGAAATGGCTAGCAAAAGTGTGGGGAAAGAAGTGAGGGGGTTTGGTGTTGCTTTTATAGGATGTTGAAAAATTAAGGGTTAATTTTGGGTGTCTAGTGTATTAATATGATTTTGTAAGTCAACATTATCCTTTTGCATCATTTGGATGCATTTTTTCACTCCCTTGCCTTGAGTGATGTATCTTGAATGGTTTTTCGAAGGGGGTTCTTTTTCACACATGCAAACACGTGCTCTGCTTTCGCTTCAAGCGCTAACCTCCTCGACAGCAGTGCCAAATGTAGTCTCTGTTTTACCCAAGTGCAGGTTCCGAGGGTGTTGATCACCTACAGTCGTGTCGTTGCTCGTTGTAGCATAGGTGTTCACAAGTGTAGCGTAGGTCCTCGGGTCGTGTTCCGGTGAGAGGTGTTGGCTAAAGCATGGAAAGCATATCTCATGTGCACACAAATGAGAAAGAGGGCTTTATCATAACGATTGATGGAGGCTTTCACCTCCACAGGAGTTCAAGGGTTTAGAAGGGGATTTCAGGGTTCAAAAGGGGGATAGGGTTGAGAGAGCTAACTAAGGGAGTTGCAGGGTTTAGGAGAAGTCCAAGGTTGAGGAGTGGAGAGCTAGTCTCCTTCTCGGATTTGAGGGGTAAGGGTTGAGGAGGAGGGAGGGAGAAAAAGGAAGGAGGAGATGGGAAAAGGAGGAGGAGGAGGGATGAAGGAGGAGGAAGAAGGAGATGGGAGGAGGAGGAAGGAGGAGGAGGAAGAGGGAGGAGGAGGAGAGAGGGAGGAGGAGGAGGAGGAGAAGGGAGGAAGGAGGAGGAGGAGGGAGTACAAGGGCAGAGAGTGTAAGGGTAAGGGCATGCTAGAACACGATAGTTAAGAGAGCATAGACGCAATGGAGATCAATCGCATGAACACAATAGTGAGCTTGAACACTGAACCCCAAAGAGTAAGAGCTTCATTCCATTGAGAGATATTTATACATGTTGGTCTCTACACAATCCATAGATACCCGTGGTGGGACCTCTTTTGTAGGAGACCTTTTGGACAGGATTCCCTCCACTTTTAGGGGGGACCTTTTGGGTCTCTACACAAAGTGGGGGGACCTTTTGGGTCTCTACACAAAGTGGAGGGACCTTCTTTTTGGGTCTCTACACAAAGTGGAGAGACCTTCGAGAAAGTGTAGGCTTTTAGTTTTTCTCTCTCTATATCCTGATTTTGCAAGTATGATTGGATCTTTTCTAGAGAGGATTTTGGCTATCCTCATCCTTTAAGATTTATCATACCATCTTTCAGGCTCAAGATATTACAACCGGAGCTTTGCCACTACTCTACACACACAATACTCTCATAGTTGTTGTCCTAGACTGTGCTTCTGGCCCTTGTTGCCACAGGGTTAACATATTGAGAAATACATAGTTGGACCTTATATGGTTTATGGTTCTATTAAGTGCAAAGAAATTGTCACCAATTTATATGATTCAAACGTAGCTTGAAGAGTTCTCATATAGGAGGGAGCAAGTACCTTGGAGATTTGAGGACAAGGCCCACTTGAGGGTAGTATGTTCTCAGTTATCCCAATTGAAGTCATATGGTTTTGTTCCATTGTGACGCAGTTATATACTTCCCTCTCAGAGGATTTCAATTTTGATTTTTCACTTTTGTCTTTTCCTTATGGAGCATAAATGCTCAAGTACCAGCTCTCTATGGCAACATTTTATGGTCATCATTGACAAAGATAGGATTTTATCATTCCACGGTTTCCTTTAGTTGGACTTGTTTTATACAAGAATTCCTATGGTTTCTCATGGATGCCAAAATGACATAGTTCTACAATTTATCTGTTAGTTATATGTCCTTTTGGAAAGTTTGAGAACCCTCCAACTTTGTATCTGACCAGCATAGTAAGTGCCTGGTAGTAAGAAGACCTTGAGAATTGGTAGCAATTGTGTTGTAAATGGGATCTATTTTTTTTCCAAATCAATTGCCAAGAGAGGTTCACCCTACTTGGAAACCAAGAAAATAAGAAAATAGGAAAGCTCCAAGAAATATCTAAGGCTAAGTGTCTCTTTTATGTTGATAAACTTTGTCTCATGACCTAATCCTTGTATGAAAATGCAAGTAGAATATGGAATGTTTTCTTGAATTTGTTTGAGGGAGACACTATTCATAAATGAGAAGACCTTAGAGCCTAATGTGCTCCAATAAGTGATTATTGGCCAAGTGTTTTCTTTCTCTCATTTGGTAATTAAAGGTAGAGTTGCATCCAAAGAAGCCGAAGGAAAATACAGAGCCCTTAGAAGAAGAAGTGAGTTGTATTACTGGACTCTTGAGATCAACTGCAAGGAAGACATTAAGGCAAAATATGAAAGCACTTAAATGGGCAGAGTCAAAGCCTATGAAAGGAAAAGAAGAAGCAATCAACTCCACGAGAAACAAGCCGTGGATTCGCCATGCATGAACAAGGCATCAATTTGCCAAGTAAAGACAGGCCTATGGCTGCCTAGTGCTCTTAAAATGCCTGAGAAAAACAAGAATCTTTGCAAGGAAAGAAAATGTTGCGAATGTAGAAAGAGGGGAGTGTGGTTGCCTAGTGCCTTGGAAGTCCAGTCGGTAGAAAATGCCCCAAGAATGATATAAGTTAACAATCAAAAGTTACCAAATTCCAAGAGCCACCTAGAGGCAAGCTTACCATGCAAGTATCTTGCCAAGTACCAAAACTAATAGGCAATCAATGCCAAGAGAGGAGATCTTCTCAAAGTATGCTCAAGGTTTACAACTGTATCAGGAAGCTTTTCAGCTAGGAATAACTGATTAGTAACTCAAGTTCTCTCTCTCTCTCTCTCTCTCTCTCTCTCACTCTCTCTCTTCATTTGACTCCCAAAAGAAATCTGCTACTACTCCTTGCCAAATGAAGCTATCAAATGCTTTCCCCTATTATTTCTGAAATTCAAATTCTTTTTTGGAGATTGTCTGCAATGAAATTGTTCCAAATTGCTACAATTGATTCATAGTGCTACGATTTGACTTGGAGCGCTGTGACTTGAGATTCTTTATTGTGAATTGTGTTCTACTTCTACGATTGGCATCCAATTGTTGCAAATTGAGAATCCAGGCTGTCCTTTCAAGGAGGAGCCTCTTTTGCAGAGATGCTAGCAGGGCAGAGGAGTACTTGGGAGCAGTTCATCTTTGCGATCCATGGCAAGGACCCCTAGCGAGAGCTTGAGTTTTCCAGGACCCCAGGCAATCTGCACTTCTCCTTCGGCCAGCGGAGACAAGATGGACTACTGGAGCGTTTGGATAGATTCTATATCGGAGATTGGGCTTTACTACACTGTGGCGCCACTGGCATTTTAGTAAGCACCACTATGCTTTTGTGTAGCGGTACTGCACTTAGAGCAGCCTGTCGCGGACTTCCCTAAAAAGGGGTTCATATTTCAGATGTTCTCTCAGGAGGCAGATGTTCGACAGTTGATAGCAAATCTCTGGAGACAGCCCGTGAGCAAACCCGAGGAGGATTGGGCGGCTTGGGTGACAATTCATGAATACTGAGCATCACTAAGATTTAATAAAATTTCCACCCAAAAAAAACTAACCTAGTTAACTAAATGCAAAAAATATGGTAACTTAAGTACATTTGCAGCATCAATTATATGATAGATTATATAGAACAAAGTTTAGAGACATTGTTTTATAAAATGATAAGGTGCTACATATATTCACAATCAAAGCATGTATAACTAACGTACGTGGAAACTTTCATTCAATAAAGCCATCTTTTCATTTGATGTAAGGAATAAATAAAAATCAATATCCAAGAGTATGGATAATAGTCTCAAATCGAATTTAAACTCCACCTCTCTAGAACTTCATTACATTGGATATCACTGTGACCATATCTATCTCTATGTCTATTGTATGACACATCATTGTCCAAGGAAATCCATCCCCCATGATTATTCCAATAGGTACATAAAGAATTCATCTACAAGATACAATCTTTTAAGCTAAATCCAAGAGGATCCTAGATTAGTACATACACAAAGCATCAATGCCATAAGGTATAGAACAAAGAATTAGTATCCATTACCTATAGAAGATGATTCTTGGTCTATTGAATCAAAACATGTATAATCAATGTCCATGAAACTTCCATCCAAAAATCACTATTGTCAGTTCCAATTGCCTCTTTGCCAACTTTCGAGTTATGTTTTGAAAAAAATATATTTTTACAATATATTTATAACTTTTCAATAGGCATTTTGATCCATATCCACCTGCTACCATTATGTTGGTATGCATTCTTGTTCCTTTCCATTGTGCTACTAATTCATATACATCAATCTTCTTAGCTAAAAAGCACTTGCTTTATGAACTCCAACCTCTAACCTTTAATTAATCTACAACTTAATTAGAGCTATACTTAATTAACTCTTATAAGGTCATAGCAATAGTTTCATCCTACTCAATGTGATGCTTGTTTATAGAATTAGCAAGCAATGTGCATACGTCCCAATCATACCTAGTAGTTCAAGCAATTCATGGACCTTATCTCTAAACTCATTTCTCCCCTTGCTCAATGTGACACTTATTACTAGAATTAGCAAGCAGTGCACTTCTCAATTATACCTCATGGTTCAAGCAATTCATGGGGCCTATCTTTAACATTCATTTCTACCCCTTGGATTTTCTTCATCTTTTTCTAATTTTATGTTCTCTTCCATTCAAAAGTCTACGATCTTGTAGTCTTGCATATGAAACTGTTTTGGTAATTTGTCACCATACTTGTGTTGACTTATGAATGTGATTTTTGCATCTCTTGACAATTTAATACCAAGGTAATAATGCATGAGTCCAAGAACCTTCATGTCAAGAAATTTTGCAAACAACTGAATCATTGCTTCCTATTACCACCACCAGCTCATTGCTTGCTATTACCATTAGCTCATCTGCATACAAAAGTCCAATAGTAATCTCTTCTCCTTGAAATTTGTAATAGATTGAATGATCTACATTGGATTTTTTGTATCCTAGATTAGCAAAGTGCATATCTACTTTTAGATACCAAAATCTAAGTGCTTGATTTAAGCCATAGAGACTTTTCTTCAATTGACATACCTGATTCTCTTTTTGGTTCTCAGCAAATCCTTGTGCTATTGATGCATGTAGATTTCTCTGTCCAAGTATCCATTTATGAGTGCATTTTTTATATGAAATTGATACATATTCAATTTGCTATTTTTTAATTTTGACACCAAAAATTTATTGGAATCCATGTTGGCTACAAGAGCATGTGTCTCTTCATAGTCTATCCATATCATTGTGCAAATTTATGTTCTTTCAATGCTATAATGTGGATTGTATTTCTTTCCAAGTGGCAGCTCATATATAGTTCTCAAGTGTTGTTCTTGTACAAAGCAACCATTTCTTCATTTATTGCATTTGTCCATTTTGCCTTTGTTTACAAGCTCTTAAAGAGAATAGTTGACATTTTCAACTAGATTTGCCTTTTTTAACATATGCTAACCATTATGGTTGTCTTTCTAGGTCTTATACTTTTGTAGTCTCTTCTAATTAATAGTATTTATTCTTTTTCTATGGGTATTTGGGTTGTGGGCAAAAGTATATTTTGTGAAGTTAATGACGTCAATTCTAAAATTTTAATCAAACATTATATCTCTTTAGATAACTGATTTTTTGTTGATTGGATCATACAACATGAGAGAGAGAGAGACAGAGAGAGAGAGAGAGAGAGAGAGAGAGAGAAAGAGAGAGAGAGATTTTCAAAGCCTTGCTTTAGTTTGAAAGTATACAATAGTTTGTCCACACGTAATCTTTGCTCTCCTTGCTTACACTTGTGGAAGATTTTGGACCATAAAGTGTTAGGATATTGGAGGCTTAAGGATAGATGAATACTACACTTTTACAAGAAGAAAGTCTTATAAAACAAAAAGAAGATCGTTTGTGACTCAAATAATTTGTTTATTGATAATATCATCTATGTCCTTCCAAGGTAAACATGCATATGTAGTTTCAATGATTCAAGTTGATAATATGACAAAGTTTATGGAAAGAGAAATATTACATGAAGGGATTTCTTTTTAAATCTTATGATAGTCACAAGGGCTAGCCCCACCTTGTATTGTTTACACCTACCTTAGAATCAATGCATGAATCTCACCACATGCACCTCCTTTAATATTATCAAATGAGATAGCTACAATTGTACAAAATCCCTCATCATTTTCTTAGGACACACAAAGGATATGTGATTCAAGATTGAATATATGGTTTAATGCGATTACTTTGTGAGTTTAGTCAAAAGATTTGTATCTATTGAAAACAAATCCATCTATAGAGCTAATAATGCTTGCCAAGTTATCCTTTAAGAATCAACTTGATTCCATCCCATTTCCAATTGGTTTTTGCAATGATTTTGAGGAGGAGTAAGGACCTAGGTAAAGGAGATACATTTGGGATATGTGAGTTTTTTTGCATCACTCACTTTGACACTAGTAGTAGAACAATCACATTAGGTTAACTCAAAACCATGAGGCAAAACCTATAAACCTTTTTCCTTGGGTTATGCCTCTTGAGCTAGCTACTCAACTAAAGCTTGGAAAATTGTAACTTGGAGAATACGATAATTCACATGGAATATTGATTATTAAAAAAGCATTGAAACACGAATAGGAGGTTTGTTTTCTGAAATTTCCAAACAAAGCCAATTTCCCTAAGCATAGCTATTAAGAGGGGCCCATAGGAACATAGGTTGAAGGGGTTGGGACTTCCTTTTGTAAAATATTTGAACCTTCACTATTTGCTAATGATATAAATGTCCTCTTAGCTATAGAAGAGGGGAAGCATTGAACATTCTCTTGCACCATTTTGAGCCTCTGATATTATTTATTTATATGTATATGTATGTATGTATGTATGTATGTATGTATGATACATACATGCATGCATACATACATACATACAAACAAACAAAGAGAGAGAGAGAGAGAGAGAGAGAGAGAGAGGCACTAGTTGAATTATACAAGAGAAATGCTAATCACCAAAACTCAACAAGCACTTAACTTCTAAAAAGCCATGTAAGATAGTATTTGTTAATGATAAAGGATCGTATTTTATGCCTTCCTTTCCTGAAATCTTTCACCCTTCCTTGTTGGGCCAAATCATTTAAATTAGATACATAGGGCATGGTAAGCCATGGTGTGAGTGAAACCAATATTTTATAAACCTATATATCCATTGATATTTTCACAATCCAAAACCTAAAAAGCATCACTTATGAAAATGGCAAGACAAGCCAAACAATTTGCACCAATACAATTGCCACGTCCAATCAAAGATGCTAGAAGTGTTAACAAATGATTATATACAAAAAATGAAAGTTTATAATTACAAGTAATACTTTGTTTTTTAATCACATTAAACTAAGCACATGATGTTTGAATATTTAGAGCCTACATGTGAGCAAAGGTTCCATAGAGTTTTATATCATAAGAAGTCCCTTGACAAGTCTTTTAATTGAATTCAATAACAATTTAGATACTATCTTGAAAGCTACAAGAGTATGTCATTGTACGAAGAGTTCTTATGCAAACCTTGCTATGACATTGCCTTTGGACACAAATAAAATTCTGCAAATTTACCTCATCTCAACCCTAGGAGATATCTCTTGTGCCATGTTTGTAGCCAACATGTAGATATCAAATGATAACTTTATTAAAATTTTGAATGACATAAGTTAGCTATCTTCTTTGTACCTTTATCATAGCTACAACTTGTAGCTCTATGGTGTCAAATTTCTTTCTCTTGTGAGCTCCTTATCTTCGAATGAAGTGTGGAAAGCTTGCAATCTCTCATGGTGCATGCTAGTGTAATTATTACCCTTCTAATGAAGATCTACATAATGTAACTATACTCATGGTTGGAGGTTCAAGCATTGCTCTTTATAGATGGCACATGTGTGTTAACAAGTTTAGCTAGTACACCATACCTATGATTGAGAATATGTTAGCCTTCATGGGCAATTCCTTCAATACACATAAAAACCTTGAACATGAAAAATTTGACACCTAACTTTATTCTAATAAGAGCTAGCTTGGCCGTCACAAATGCTCGCCTTTTCTAGCGATGAGGCTCCTAAGGTTATCTATTCAATAAATGCCATTTCGAATTGTTCTCAGCGAATCGTTTTAACTATGTTTGACACTCCCCTATCAAAATCTCACAAAAGAAGGGACCATGTGAACTAAAGGCCCAAAGTTATTATGAGAAGAGCTACAAGCAACTAGTAAGCCAATTCATCAATGTTGAATGGTGTGATGTGTATAGAAGCAAGTGGACTTAACTACATAGAGCTTCTTCAAAATCAATCATTTGACCATTAATATTGATTCCACACTCTCTCTCGAGATGTATTTAATTTCTACACAACTAGACCATTTTGCTATCACCTATTTACCATTTAATTCCAAAATTTTCTTATGAATGTGAACAAATTTCACATGAATTGAACAAGTCAATATAATTATGGTGTAGCTACATAGGTCCAAAAAGGGAAACTTGTTCTAATGGTGAGTGGGCATGGAGTGTCCTAATAGGCATAATGGAAAAAGAATGATTTGCCACATAGTTTAGATATATGTGCTTCATACACTTAGAAAATTTGTCTTTTATACTTTCAAATTAGTTTGGAGGCATCAAGTGCACATTGCTAGGTGATAAAGAGTAAGTCATATACATTAATTTACCATTTTGTTAGTCATCAAATCTTTGCCCCACAAGGGAAAAAGCCATGGTTAAAGTTCTCTATAGAGAATTATTTAGTATAACTTCCTTTTCTTAGAGGAAGTTCATACACGTGAGTCCTTATTCAATAGCTGTTGTGATGGTTTTCCAACGATTTTCCAATTTATCACTCACTTAGGAGGTTGCTCAGTCTAATTACTCTTAGATGTGTTTTAGGATGGCATTAAAATTTACCAAGTAGCCCCAATATGAGCATCACATATGGAGGATAATGTGAGATGTTGGCTAGTAATTAACTATGCCAAGATGCAAGGTGGGCAGTGTGTGGAACGTGATTCCTGGTAGAGTCCATGCCAATGTTGCAAGGCAATGATTATGTTTAGAGCCACCTACCACACTTGTAGCCCCTTCGCATGTGCTATGGGAGCCATTTTACAAATCCACTTTGGCATCTTATAGGGTAGATTGAACTAGTCTTATGTGAAGGAGGGAGTTGTAAGAGTCACAAAGAAACAAGAGCACTTCCCAATAAGCATTGCCAAAGAGGGTTTAACAAACCAGCCAATGAAACACCCTCAGATGTGTTGGCGACCTTGTATGCCTATGGTGAATGCACCTCACAATTCACTCCAGACAGGTGGGGTAGCCTTCAGCGAATGGACAATGATAAGATCTCCCCTCATGCTTGATGCAGGCCGGACGAAGTCACTCAATTGAAAGATTTCGAGGCCTTTTTGAGGCCCCATGCAACCCGTTAGAAATCCGCTCGGATTTCATGGAGCTTGTAGACTTGATATTGGCGCACGCACCTAGGGGCACATCCTGGCAACCCGAAATCTCCATTCCGGGGTTTTCCTTTAGCATTAGAGACGATCCCCATGCACCGGATGAGCATGGGGATCCCGCTCTGTGTCAGAGAGGGCTGGCCATCTCTCATTGTGAGGCCCCATGCAGCCCCGGACGTCGTAGTTAATTACATCCTCAAATGGAAGCAAGCATACCCTCATCAAGTCTCATTTGTAATAAGGTTGACTAGGCAGGGTCCTTCTTTTTCTGCTCGTCTTCCTCTTTTCAAGCATTCCGGTTGGTTGCTTGCTTGCTTGCAGATCCAGGGTTTCTCTGGGCTAGGGCACTCCACCTTTCGTCCCTTGCCACCTTTGCCTAGCTTCTTTCCCGTTCATCTGATACAAACAAGCATTCTAGAGCCCTTTATACCTACAATCAACCACAGCAAATAGTATCTTGCCCTGCACGCAGCACCGATCATTCGGCCAGAGGAAAGGAAAGCCAAAGATCAAAGAAGAAACGCGTTTCTTCTTGCAATTCTTTGTCGTTTACCAGGTCTGTTCTCCGATCCTGCGCTCTTTGTATGCTGCGTTGTTGATCTCGTAGGTTCGTCGCCCAATTGGCTCGGAACGTATCAAAGATCTGAACAATTTCCAGCTTCTTGAAGTATATAGATTCCTAGACTGCTCCAATCAAATCTCTCAGTGTCTGGCCGAGTCAGCGGCTGGGGCAATCGTCTTTCCTTTGCCTGGCCTGTAAGTGGGTCCTGTGCATGAGATCATAACAGACCCACTGTGATGAAGCTCTCCCTTGAAGGATTAGACGAGACTCGGGCGAACAGTTCCATGGAAATAGACGTTCCTTTTCGTTCCAGCTCGAGGAACTTTTCTAGAATCGGCAGGAAAAAAGGTGACCATCCTCACCATCGGCTTTGATGCTTTGTGGTTTTCACTTTCGCATAAAGATCGCTTGCTCAGTCTCTATATACTACGCGCCGTGCCAATAATAGTGGGATATGGACGCGATTGCGATAGGGACCTCGTGTTGAGACTAGATTCATCTGAGGATGTGGTCCGGTTGTGATCAGTTGACATAGTGACGGATGAGAGCCTTGATGAGGACCTGCTAGGCACACCTCCATTGGGCGCAAGGACCCCAGCAAGGATGCGTCTGTCAGTGAGTAAGAAACAAGGGCCTGAGCTTATGACAGATGAGGCGGAGGACGATGTGGAGCTGAGCGAACGCAGGAAAGCTTTGTTTGAACCTCTTGGCCCCAAGAGGAATTCGCACTGCAGGTCTCCCGAGAGCCTGCTCCCTCCTCCGGACTTTGAGGCAGCTTCTTATCCACGAGGTTGGGTTATAGGAAAAAAACGAAAGCTCGTGAATGTAGATGTCGTTGAGAGCATGAGGCGGATTGCAGTCCATGAGATGAATCGCAAGGTCCGTTTCTTCCTCTTCATAATGTCTGTGACAATGGGCTTTTGTGCAGTTTGCATATAAATCTTGATATTTCTACTCACCCGTCTGAGCTCTGGTAGGCTTTGTTCGAGGGCAATATTCAATGTTGTGACTTATGTCGAATGCCTTGAACCTTTGAACGAGACAAGTAGTCGTCACAAAGTGGGAAGAAATGCCCGGTTTGCTCAAGCTGTTAGCCAGATTGGTGAAACTATCATAGAAAATAGCAATGTCTGAATGATCTTCAGAGTTGGGTTCACGAGAATAAGTACAGAATTCTTGAAACTCAGTGCTTGGGTGAGCACTGCTTTGCTTACGGAACGGTCTTATCCTAGTGTTGTATGGGTCCCGCCTTGGGTCTCATGTCTCTCTCGTACTTTTTCCTCTCTCTCGTGTCTTTGTTCTTTCCGTTCTCATCTTCAATTTTCCATAATTCTCTATGGTAACAGTCGGTGTGTTCTATGAAACCTCTTTGGGCCTGATTTGTCTGCAAATCAAACGAGAAAAAGAACGTGGCCTTTTCATGAGTGCACGTGTTTCTTAGGCAACTTTTTTTCTTACTGCATAATTGGCAGACAAGCTACACCTTCGTTTAAACAGGCTAGATAACCGTGGGGTTTAACCGCTGTGAAAAGCATGAATTTTCCAAACATAGAGGGTGGTTGGATTTTGCTTTGCTTGTATAAATCGATTGTTTGCGGGAATGAAATACTGGTGAAAGGTTGGGAATTGTAAGGGTTTTAATCTTGTAGCCATGTTACATAATCCAGTGTAGGGCATGCAGCGGAGGTCTTTTGCTCCATTTGTCATCAACATAAAGGTTATGTGAGTTGTTGGTTGGCAGGACCGGGAAATAGATGGTTTGACTGAACAGCTGGAGGAGGATGCCAGGACAATGGAGCACATTCAAGTGCAATTGCAGCAGGAGCGGCAAAAACGTTTAAAGACAGAACGTGAAAATTTGGCTTTGCAAGGACAAGTCTCTATGCTCATGAACATGCTGAATGAACTAGAAGAGGGTGCTGAGGATGTACTTTTGGACGATTCCCAAGCAACAATAAGCAGCCCAAAGTACAATATTTAGAGGCTGTCAGTAGTAGGCCGGAACGTGTACAGGCGGTGTATCTATCTTGAGGTTTGGCTTATGAATCTTCAGGCCTAATTCAGTTGCAATAGTTGTGTACATAGACGTATACTGTATACTGGATTTTTGAAGACTTGTTGCAAATGGTTTGAGATAACTTTCCTTACATCTGCTTTGAGAATTTTGATACTGCATTCTTTCATACTTCCCATTTTTCATGTGTGAGGGCACAGTAGCATATATATTCTTGAGAACATAAGAGCAGCTGAAGGGCATAAAATCTTCAAGGAGAATAATGCGGTGGATGGGGTTCTACCACAGTTGAGGTTGATGTTTGCAGCGGTGCAAACAAAGAACAAAGGCCAGTGCCCCTAGTACAAAGTATAGTTATTCAAGAATCCAGGAAGTTCTGTATTGTGATATGTTTTCACATAATAAAGGTGATGGACTTTTCATTTCAGAGGTTTGAGAATGGCGATTATCTGCCATGGCTACTGGAATGCATGTGGCTTGGCATGGTGTGTAATGATTTCAGATGCAAGCATGCATAAATAGTAGGGCTGTGACTTAATGTTGCTAGGCATTGTGACCTCTCATGCTTTAAGAGAGCTAATGCAAGAAATCTGACAGAATGATGAGAGAAGGGCTGTCAAGTGTGCATTCCGTTTGGAACATCCACATATTTGCCAATTTCATTCGAGAAATGTCTAGATGGAGCAGGAAAGCATATAAGCCGTGGAGAGACTTTATTCCTCTTCTTTTATTGGTAAGCCCTCTTATTGTTATCCGTTGTCCTATGTATGGGCTTTTAAAAGCTCCTACTGACTGAGCTCAAGCTCAGGAACATAGATGGCCCATGAACCATAAAACTCCAGAAAATGGCAACTTCAGGATTACATAACAACCATGCTCACATCTTCTTGACAAAGTTCATGACGAACAACCCCGGATCTCTTTGACCTCAAGTAACTACTGCCTTGTATGCTCAAACTTCCACCCTATAAGAGAACCCACACCAATAGACACACAAGCACTACACCTTTGGACTGCAACTACAAGCCTTTTACTACCCGTAGTTCCATCGGTATCCTTAAAACCGAGGTGAGTTAAGTTCAAGCATCACAGCAAACAATTGATTCTAAAGTGTTAGGGGATGATCACCTTGGGCAATCTTGTCTTTAGTTTTTATGCCATATGATACTAATAATCTATCTATAGAGGATGGTCTCACTACAAGGCATAGGCCCTTTTCCGACAAAAATACCGACGCTTTTTACATTAAATTTTTTTTTTCACGGGCGCAAACATCGTTATTAAAGTCGTTAAAAGCGTCGGAAAAGAATCGTCGCTATATAGCGACGATGATAAACGTTGCTATATAGCGACATTGATAATCGTCACTATATAGCGACACTGGTAAATGTCGCTATATAGCGACGATTAACAGAACTAAAAAAAAGGGATTAGTGGGGCTAAACAGGGCTTGCTATGGCCCTGTTTAGCCCCACTAATCCTTTTTTTTTTTTTGTAATTACAAAAAAAAGTTTTTTATAACAAAATTTCAGTTGTCTTGCCAAGCTAAACTTATTTTGAGTGAGTTTTGCACATGTGATTGAAATAAGTGAACTTCGGAGTCTGGATGTCAAATCATTTCTACTATGGCTCTTTTTTCGCCATGAGCTGTTAGTTCTAATACAAGATGCCACAGGACTGTATGAACTTCGAAGATGATGCATGCACAAGAGATTTCAGGGGAGGTCCTTAAAACTGAGGCAAGATGGAAACCTATACAAGTACAGTCGCTACTACAAAATAATATACTCTACTCTGATCTGTGCTCTTGAAGTTAAGTTCTGTGTGGAGTAGCAGGGGATACCCCTTTATCTGTAGCACTAAGCAGCCCCAAGTCTCTGCTTGGATTGGCTTGTCAGCTGGCTGACTCACCAAACCTAATCCAGGTTTGTTTCACTGAATGGTTTGACTGCTAGAGCTGGCAGGTCAAACCAGTAGGTTGACTGACTAGCTGGTTGGTCTGAAAGGCCAGCATTGGCCCAGATGTTGTGTACCTTATGAGCGAAGCTGCAATTATGCTCCTGTTAATATTTGATGATTTTATTATTTCAAGTACTCCCTTCTAGCTCTTTGTGTTGATAGGATGGTTGAATCCCCTCAAGTCAGCATCCAGTGGTGGCACCCAATGGTAGTTTGTGTCCTCCTCCATTCTGACAGTTCACCTGGTGTCCAAACTATATTGTATCCTCAAATATATTTAACTTTGAAGTGTAGATGCCGATTATTTCTACTTCGCCTCTTTTGATGTAACCACGAATTGCACCACGTATGCTCTAATTCAAGATGCCACAAGACTAGAACTTCAGAGAGATGCATGCATGAGATTTGGAGTAAGAGCCTAGAGGGTATACAGCCCTATTTGTAGCACTAGACAGCCTGAAGTGTTTGCTCAATTTGGCTGACCAGGAGTGGGTCTGCTGGCTGATTCACCCAGTCGAATTGGGATTGGTGAAACTGACCAGTTTGACCTTCTAGTGCTGACTGGTCAAACCAGCCCAGAGGTTGAGTGCCTTATGGGCAGATTGATGTTGATGTATGCAACTGTGCTTCTGTTCAGGGGATCCTATGACACTGACACACAGGAGCCTTCATTGATGAAGCTAAATGACAGCCCACACAATCTTTGAGGATTTGTCAATCTGAATTACTCACTTATGGCTGGCTCTCTCTGTTGAAGCCCCTCAACTCAGCATCCAATGGTATTCTGGGCCCACTGTCATTCTTTCTTACCTGGTCTCCAATTTAAACTTGGTTGGCTGTTGTGGACTCTCTGGCGTCTTGGAGCAGTGCCTAGTCTAGGCTTTATCTCACAAAACCTAGAACCTGCTCTGCTACTATGTTTAGCTTGCTAGAAGCAGCTGAGTATTTTCTTGGAGTTCCTCCTTCATTTTGAAGGCTTTTTGTATCTCTTCCAAGGTTGCAATTTTCACTTGACCTGACTTGCATGTACCTACTCTGATTGAAGCAGGCTGGGCCTTCTTAAAAGTGTTGAGGTTACCAATTATGATGTTTCAACAGATTTGGATATCCGGTTTCGGCTAGATTTTTCCGAGCTTGCACCTATGTCAGAGACAGCTCCTCTCTTCTCTTTTCTACTGTCCTAGAGTTTCATAAGGGGTATATGATAATTCTTGTGGCAAGTATGGCATCATTACTTACTATTCCAAAGATCAGGTGTAATGCCATATCACTAGTTTGCTGCAGTTGACACAAAGGTTGAGTCTGTAACAGTTAGCGGTAATGTTATTGAACCTCACCTCGTATTTGCTATAGTTTTGATGCTTACGTTTGGTGAGAGGAGTAGACCATTGACCTTCAAGGAAGTGAGTTCCTTGTTGATTCAAGAAGAGAGAGAGGAAGAAATTGTATAAGGAGGGGATGAAGCTGCATTGGCGGTCTAAGGCAAGGGCAATTCTCAAAAAACAAGCCCAAGGGTAGAAAGCCCCCAGGAGATACCTATTCGAAGAGCAGCCAAAAGAAGATTAATGAGCAGGTGAAGTGCTTCAATTGTCATAAACTCGGGCATTATGCCAAGGATTGTTGGAAGATGCAAGCAAACAATGCAAAGATGTCCTGATTTTACTCTAGGAAGAGTGCACAAACATCGCCAAGGACGAGTCACTATTTGTAGAGGTGCTTGAGGTGGTACTTGTATCTATCTTGGAGGATCCATGGTACATGGAGGGGGAAGCTACCTGCCACATAACCGTTGCAACACAAGGATGGTTCTTGTGGGTTGAACATATTCCTCGTGAGTTCGTTGTCACCATTGGCGATGAGTGGAAATGTCCAATAAAAGGGAGAGGTTTTATTCCTTTGCATAAAGCTCTCAGTGATGTTTTGTATGTGCTAACTCTTGCAAGGATTTTGCTTTCAGTTTTGCCATGAGCAAGAACAACATGAAGGTTGAGTTCGATGACTAGCAGGTATAGCTTTTTCACTTTTGACTTGTCCTTTGGTGACTGTCTGTATTTACGAAAGGTGTGGGCATATTTTCCAAAGGAGAAGTGAGATTCCTTTAGGAAGTGTAAAGAGTGGCTAGGAGAGGTGGAGCAGGAGAGCAGGCATTGACTGAAGACCCTTTGTACTAGTGGAGGCGCTGAAAAGAATTCCTTGGCATTCTGTATGTAGAGCGGGATTAAGAGACAGATGATAGTGCTCTCACTCCTCAACAAAATGGAGCAGTGGAGCACAAGAGTGGTGCCATAATGGAAATAGGAGGATGGAAGCAAAGAACCTTGCGAGGATTAATTATGCTTAGGTTTTTTGACTGCAATCCACATCATTAACAGAATGAAAACTAGAGCACTTGATGGAGTCACACAGAAAGAGGGCTATTCAAGTGAAAAGCCTTGTATTGAGCATTTATGTGTTTTTGGTTCTTAAAGCCCATGCTCTTATCCCAAACTAGATGAAGCTAGACTTAGAAATCAAGAGAATGTATTGTCATAGGGCATAACATGGAGACAAAGGGATACAAGCTGTACAATCTAGCTACAAAGAAGTTGTGATTGAGCAGGGATATTGACTTTAATGAGGAAGAGCCCACGACAACACTCAAGAGGCCTAGCCAAAAGGCAAGGGTCAGAAGTGTCCAAGCTCGTCTCTCTTTGCATACAGAGGGGGACTCACAGGATGATGAGCTATTTCTACCCCACCTCCCTCCAAGATCCATCGATCCCAATCCCAATCCCAATGACATCGGTCTGACATTCTCGAGGTATCCAGAGTTGAGTCCAGGTACATGTTGGATGCATAGCTTTGGTATCACATGATGCGGATCCTCACACATTTGAGGAGGTAGCTATTTAGAGATTGATTCCATTCAAGAATCAGTCATGGGACCTTGTTGGCTGACCACCAAAGAGGAAGGTCATAGGTACCAAGTGGATGAATAAGGCCAAGTTGGATGCATAGCTTTGGTATTGCATGATACGGATCCTTGCACATTTGGGGAGGTAGTTATTCAGAGATTGATTCCATTCACGAATCAGACTTGGGACCTTGTTCGCGGACCACCAAAGAGGAAAGGTCATAGGTGAATAAGGCCAAGTACAACGTAGACAAATACAAGGCCAGGTTCGTGGTGAAAGGGTATGATCAGGTTGAGGGGTTGGATGATGATGAGACTTTTGCTCCTTCAACCTGCATGACAACCATGAAACCGTGTTGTCTTTGCCAACCCATCATGGATGGCACTGTTGTATATGGACGTGCAGCCCACATTCCTCAATGGGGAAAGTTATGGGTTGAGCAGCCTCTAGGCTTAGGTGTTGAGGGGAAGCAATTGGGTTGGTCATGGCTCGTGATCATGCCACTTGGCACTCACTACCTACTTGGCAATAGCTTAGGCCGTCACGTGTCTTTGAGACCTCAAGGTCTCCCAACACCTCCAACTAGCCTTGAACTACCTTTAACTAAGTCCTAACTAACAGACTAGCGAGACTAGATAAACTAGTTTGGTGCTCAAGGATGATTGATACTTAGCAATCATTGACCACCGTGACCCCCGATGCAGTCCTCATTTAGGGGCTCATAGATGGGGAGGTGACTACTACTATTCCAACAGCCACATCAGTCAAAATCCTTTGACTCTGTAGCTAAACCAGCGTACAACATGCTAGTTTAGCCCTAAATTCACAATCTAGGCTAGCAGAAGTGACAACAGCTAGTACATTGGACAGCAAGAAAACATTAGAATCCCTGTGCTTAATCATCAAGAGTACCTGGAATCGTTGTGGAGACCACAGCTTGTGAGGGGCTGCACAAGCAACAGGCTAGGAAGGGAATTCCTAGTAGTCCTAGTTCAGTTTAGTTTAGTTCAGCAAAGAGCAATGAGGCTCAGCAGGAAATGAATGAGCATTAGATTGTATTTCAAGAATCGATACATGGTGCAGCCTGATACCAATGTAGATAAGCCACCCTACAACATGCTAGTCTAACCCTAAATTCACAATCTATGCTAGCAGAAATGATCGCAGCTAGTAATAGATGGATTGGACAGCAAGAAAAGATTATAATCCAATATTATAATCCGTGTGCTTAATCATCAAAAGTATCTGGAATCCTTGTGGGCCCAAGCAACATGCTGGGAAGGGAATTCCTGGTTTAAGAGTTGTCCTACCTTTTGAATCAACGTGGATGAACAATAAGATTAACCTCGGGGAGAGAGGTTGTTCCCTTTATATCAAGGATGGCATCTCTAGAACGAAGCTCGCGGTTGCTGTTATTTTCTGGCTTCTGCTAGGAAGACCTGGTGAGTGATGGAAAACCGCTCTTAACTTCTGCCATAGTTGCGGAAAGAATCACGCGGGTCGAAGAAATGGAGTCAATATTGTATCGTGATTCGAGTGTAGAAAGCGAGTCAAACACTAGCCACTAGTGGATGGCCAGCTCGTGTAATTAAAGTGGTGGAAACGGGTGGCAAGCCTACCGAAGATTTTCAAGCGCGAGTGCAGAGGCTTTAAAATTTTTCAATCAGATCAAAGATTTTATGGGAGGTGTAATCAGCTCCCGATCAAAGACTACAGACGTTCCTGATCAAAGACTACAGATGTTAGTTTGGAGCAGCAGAAAGAGTGTATCGTCGATTGACACATCATAAGGACGCTACTGTTATAGATTGTATCAATCGATTGACATATAAGGACACTACTGTCATAGATTGTTATTCCAGAAACAGCTCAAGGGTGTGGGATGTATCTGCCATCATCAAGGCCAAAATATTCCAATTCAGCCAAGAGCAGTGAGACTCAGTTGGAAATGAATGAGCATTAGTTTGTATTTTCAAGAGACAATACATGGTACAGTAGGGCCCCTCCCCTTTTATAGGTTTGGGTTTGGAAATATCTACTACAATGCAGCAATCCTAGGATGCAATGCGGCAACTTGAGGCTTCCCTACTATAAGTACTAGTTTACAAGCCATTTGAAGGCTGGCTAAGCTAAAAACTTTGTTTTTGTTTTTTTAGCAAGAAGTAAATTCTATTAATGCCTGAAAAAACCATACAACCAGCTTCCAATAGGAGCTGTCCATGAAAACAAAGAAAAGAGCAAGTTGCCAGCTATAAGAACAACCATCCGTTTTCTCATCACCTATAGAGAGTCCGAAACAGGAGCTAGCAGCCATGCTGGTGGTCTATATGCCCAACGAACACCCCTCGTAGAAAGGGTGTAGAAAATTCATGTCGGCCATGTTTGGCAGAAACGCTCCCGCCTCTTGACAGTCGCTCTCAAGCCTAGAGTACTGCGCTCCCAAATGGCGCGCAATGTGAAGATATCTTGCCAGATGGGCCGTCGGATGGAACGACTAGCGTCGCATCACCTTGCTACATCTGGCCGCCCATACGTTCCAGATAGTGATGCTAGAGACGGTCTCCCAAACACCATCCTCCAGGAGAGCTGGTGGACATGAGCGGGTGGGCTGAACTGTGTCATGCACATCCGCGAAACTTGCTGTCCATGTATCCTATAAGCCGGTGTGACAGGGTCAATTGCAAAGGTGTGGCCTCCCTCAGTGAGCCAGGCCACCATCCCCCAGGTGAAATCCCTGCTCGTCCTTTGCATACTAGCAACAATCCTGAGGGCTGCCAATCAGATCTGTTGCGTAGCGAGGAAGCCCCAAAGATAGTGCAGGATGGTCTCCAAAACTCCATCCCCACAACCAGTGCATTTGCCATCAATTTGCATTTGCTCTAGCCAAGGGCCGATGGATAGACCCCCATGCACCAACAGCCAAAAGTAGATCTTCCGCGGGCGCAAACTCGTCTAGAGGCGGGGCCAAAATCGGCCTATGACCTCTCGCGGGACATCTTGCAAGGTCGCACAAGGGTTTGCCCTCCCAAATCCAAAGGCGCCAAACCACTCCCTTTGGGGTCGATAAGATGATGTACCAAGTCCTGCCCAAGCGACCCACAATCTTGATCCTCTGCCACTCCAGGTCCTCTAGGTGCACCTCTGTCTCCAACTCTGACTCATTCTGCAATGAGCTTCCTGGTCCCACCCGATAGAAGCAAGACTGGGGGGAATCAAGAGACTCCCAAAAAAAGTGGATCCGGAGTGGTACCCCTGTCCGCGAGAACTGTCGTGACCAGCAATGGGGGGCTTCGTAGTCTCTCCCATCAGGAGTTCGGGATCACCTCTTCAATCTCCTGCATCCTAATACCTGCTCCTTAGAGGTAGGAGAGGGCTTGTATACGGCCTCTGTCTCTCTAGGAAGTCGTCTACATGTCCCAAAGGATCTGGCCGGCGGTCCCCTGTCCCATTGTGCCCATTCGATATGAGTCTGTTGCCCCAGCATGCGCTCCTACAGGTCTCTGACATCTGGGTGTTAGATGAGACGCGGCCTCTCAAACTCCTCTCTGCAAGACGGCTTAGCTTGTATGAGTCCTCCTGCCAATGTCTGCCACACGCTAAGAGACTCCGCATCAATGGAGAGCCCCTCCTTGTCAACGGAGCCTTGGAGAAGATCCACTTGTAGGACTACCCCCAATGTGAGGTGTGTTCCCAAGAAGCCCCCATTGGAGTTAGGAGCTTCCAGGTTTTCGCACTTGGAGCAAGGCCTCTCACAACCAGCTTGCCCAAGAGGGCTCTGCTCTGCATCTCTGGGTCAATAATGCCAAGTTCCCCTTGCGCTTGTGGCAAGATCACTGTCTGCTAGGCCACCTTGGCTTGTGTTACGTGTGCCATGGCTCCAATCCCGACCAAAGAAAATTTTGTACTAGGCGTAGTAGTTGCTCCATCTAATCCTAATGAAAACACCAACATGAAGTGATGTACCAGGTTGTGGCTAAGAGTACTCGGTTCACCACTAGTGCACGATCCGTAGGCAAAGTTTGGCAGAGTTTCAATATAAGAGCTTTCGCCTGACACTCTCTAGGATCGGGCTGAACTGCTGCTTTGCTGAAATGTCAATGCCTACTTGGCAACCCAGGTAGCAGGCCTTTTCTCCTCTCGGGATCCAATGAAAGCCAAAAGCAACTCGTCAATTTTGATCCTTCTGGGTATCGAGCCTATGAAGAAACCAATGGATTTGGTCCAATATATGTGAGCTTCGGAAGCCTCGCAATAAATAGCTAAGGACTCTCTGACCCTCTTCAGGTTTGTTGTAGAGCCATCCACATATAGCGCTGTATCATCTGCGAACTTGGAGTCAAGGAGCTTTTCCTGTCCGATCGGAAGCCGCATCCCTGTAAATACCAAGAGTCTGGGAGCACAGGAAATAACCTAATGCCTCTGCCACAAAAAGGAAAAGATAAGGGGCCAGCAGGCAGCCTTGCCTCACTTAGTGGGAGAGAGGGAAGGCCTCACCTGTGTGGCCCCCAATAATGATCTGGCTAGAGCTGCTCGCATAAAGAGTTGATACCCCTTTGATCCATCTCTCTGAGAAATTGAGCCTCTGCATGGTCCCCTCCTAGGAGGACCACTCCACCCTATCATATGCCTTCTTGAAATCAAGAAGAATGGCGAGTTGCTGCTCCTCTTTGGCCCAATCCATTGCCTCCCAGAATGTGAAGATGTTATCCAGGATGCTACGCTCCTGGACAAAACCGATTTGCGCCTCATGAATGATATTTGGGTGGTGGGGTCTCAGACGTAGACTCGAGACCTTCGTCGAGATCATGTAAGTGGTGTTCAGAAGGGTAATCTGCTCCACTGCCAAATGTTTGACCTGTCGCCCTCCTTCGGAAGCAGGCATATCCAACCTTTGCTCAAGGAGTGTGGGAGTGATCTTGAGTCAAAGAACTCCTGGTAGGCTAGTTTGAAAGGGGTGGAGATATGCTCCCAGAAGCATCGAAAAAAGATCGGGGTTAGGCCATCCTCGCCAGGGCACTTCTGGGTTGGAAGGGCCTAAAGGGCCTCCCACAACTCCTCGTCCGTGAAAGGAGCCTCTAACCGTCTGGAAAGGCCCTGTGAAACTACTGAGGGGAATTGCTAAATCGCCTCTCTAGCCAGAATGGTGGTGGGTGGTATGGTACCTCCTCTGACTGAAAAAGTTGGTTGTAGAAGGTTGTAGTCAGCTGAAGGATCTCCTGCGAGTTCATGCGGTGGTCAGATGCAAGGTCTCTGCAAAGGGCTCTCTCCCGGTCCTGAAGGACTGCTCTTCGTCTGAGAGCCTGACTCTAGAGCTAGCGACTGCTGTGCTGAATCCTTCAAGCAAACTGCTTATGAAAATGCACTAGAGGCAACTCAACAGTAGCCAGTGACTACAATGCTCTATTTTCTCTTACATGGTGAGTACCTTGGTCCATGTCGGATAACTCTCAGGAGCAAAGGTCACCTCACTGAATTGGCTATGCCTATTTCACAAGAAATCATGCTAGACTGGAAGCGAGCACACAAACAGATGATCAAGATGACATTTTCCACGATCCAGATTACACACCAAGTGAAACAAGCTTTCCTACAATTTTGTGCATGACACAGAAATAAGTGAAGTACAGCTCGAACTTACCCAATTGATGGTGCAATCACCTGCTGAAGAATTAATTAGGAGTATTGCAACAAATTTTGCAGCACACTTATTTGTATGAGCTCAAAGGAAACTCGACTTCAATCCACTAACTCCACCTCCAAAAAGGAGACAACATGCTCCACCTCAAAGACAACAACAGCAGCCAAGAATGCAGAATCCCTTGGTGAAGTCAGTTAAATTCACCGGCAAGAAAGGACAAGATCCAAACAGTCATGTCGAATAGTTTGAAACAAGATGGGCTGCAAGCCGATTCGGATAACTCTCGGATCTCACAAAAAAAGAGTAGTTTGTAGCAACTTTTAATGGTAAGGCAATGATTTGGCCTATGCAATACAGTGTAGCTCATTTTCAATCTTATGATGAATTGAAAATGTCTTTTTAAGCCATTTTCGTAAAGAAAAAACTCCAGAAGACATAGTTAAGAAGCTTCGAAATATGAAGCAAAAACATATGTTAGTTGAAGACTATGCACAAATGTTCAGAAATCTAAATAGGAGGTTGGCAAACAATCAACAACCCACTGATGAGCAGTTGGGAGATTATTTTTGTAAAGGACTCAACAAGGAATTATGGACAACAGTAGCTGGTAGAGATCAGCTTGGAGGAGTAAATGATTTTAACAACATGGTTGATGCTGCACAAAGAGCAGAACGAAGACTTGGCACAAAGTCAAGGTCCAAAAAACAAAAGAAGAAAAGAAATAGAAATAGATACTGATGTAGAAGAAGAGGAAAGTGATGCAATACAAGATGACACGTCAAATGAAGAGAGTGAAGAGGAAGAGACCTTCAAGAAAAAGAAAATACAGAGCAAGAACAAAGAAAAATCAAAGGCGCGAAGAAAATAAACAAGCTCTCTAAGCTAGAGCAAATGATTAAGGAGCAATTGGAACCTTTAAAAACACCCCCACCTCCACCTAAAACTACTTGTGTATTTTGTGGGAAGGACAATCATGAGAAAGAAAGATGTTGGTATAATCCAATTTACAGGGGGAGAGTTCCTCCTCATGTACAAAACGCAAACAACCAAGCCCCACCCATGGCAGCTAATCAAATGGCAGTCGGCAGGCATATGAAGGGAGTAGACCCTAAGTTCTGTCAACACAGAATCAACTTAAGATGCTGTCCCAGTGATACAAGGAAGGTATAGAATGAATCCCAACTATGCAAAACAAGCTAAAGAGTAAATTGATAAGCTGTTGAGAGTTGGTTTTATTTATCCTCTCACCCATGTTACATGGCTTTCACCTATTGTGATTGTGCCAAAAAAGAATGGAAAACTCAAAATGTGTGTGGACTATAGAAAGCTCAATGCTACCATGATTACTGATGCTTTTCCTCTACCATTTTGTGATTCTTTACTAGATGCGGTAGCTGGTATGAAATCTATAGTTTTCTTGATGGTTTCAATGGGTACAACTAGATAAGAATGGCACCTGAAGATAAAGACAAGACAACATTTATCACTGAATGGGGAGTATTTTCTTCTAATGTTATGACATTTGATCTTAAGAATGCTCCTCCAACATTTCAAAAATATATCCAGGAGCTATTTGCTAAGTATCTTACATCTTTCATGAAAGTTTTCCTTGATGATTTTTTAGTATTTGGGAAAAAAGTGGAACATCTACAACACTTGAGTTTATTCTTGGCCAAGTGTAGAATGGCTAGCCAAATGTGCATTTGTTGTAAGTAGAGGAATTCTACTAGGGCACATTATCTCACAAGATGGAATGGAAATAGATCCAAACAAAGGTTCAGCCATTTGACATGCCAAACCACCCAAAAACATCAAGCATATTCAAAGATTTATAGGCCAAATGAAATGGCACTACAGATTTCTTAGATACCTTGCTAACATTTGATATCCTCTCACAAAACTCACATGGGAAACAGAACCATATATCTAGGGTGATGCACAACAATATGCTTTTAATATCTTGAAGAAAATGTTGATGATAGCTCCTATACTACAACCCCCTGACTGGACTCTTCCATTTGAGGTTTTTGTTGATGCTTCTGATGTAGCAGTAGGTGTAGTACTTATGCATCAAAAAACACCAAAGTGGTTTAGACCAGTTTACTATGCCAGCAGAATCTTAACTAAGCATGAGAGAAACTATGCAATCACAGAAAGGGAAGCACTTGGAATGATCTATGCATTGCACAAATTTAGACATTATTTATTGGGCAACAAGGTGCATTTTCATGTGGATCATCAAGCTCTCATTTACTTAGTGGAATAAATTATAATTAGCAAGAAGATTGGCCAGATGGATGCTTTTGTTGTAGGAATTTGACTATAGCATTGTGCATAGGCCTGGAAAGCAACATGCCATTGCTGATTACTTGAGCAGGTTGCTATCAAGAGAAGCTTCAATAGGCATACCGGATGAACTTCCTGATGTAGGCATTTTTATGGTAAGAATTGAAGAACCACCAAATTGGTATGATAAAATGTTGTTCTTTCCTACTGATGGTTTGATGCCTGAAACATTATCTAGGGATTAGAGAAAGAAACTTGTTCTACAAAGCATACCTTTCCTAGTCATTTTTGGTGTTTTGTATAGAAGAGGAATTGACCTGGTAGTTAGAACATGTGTCCAAGATCATGAGCAAAATGCTGTCCTAGCTGAGCCCATGGAGGACCAGCAGGGTAGACACTTTTCTGGAGACATTATAGGTAAGAAAATTTTGCAAGCTGGTTTATGGTGGCCTATAGTTTTAAAAGATGCTCATGATTGGGCCAAAGCATGTTTGCCATGTCAAAGAGATGATAGACCACTTGACAGTGATAGGATGCCCCATCAACCAATTCTCCCCTTGGGACCTTTTCAGAAATGGGGACTAGATTTTATTGGACACATCAAACCTCCGACAAAGTTTTCAGGTAATCAATATATTTTGGGTGCCACTGACTATTGTACAAAATGGGTTGAGGATGTAGCACTCAAAACATGCAAGGCTAGAACTGTGGTACATTTCCTTTATCACAATATTGTCACCAGGTTTGGTATCCCTATTGAAATAGTCTCAGACAGAAGAACACATTTCCTCAACAAAACAATCAGGAAGATGACTAAAATGCACATGATGTTGCATAAAAAGTCTACAACCTTATTACCCACAAGCCAATGGGTAGTCTAAGAGCTCTAATAAACTGATGAAAAAGTTCTACATAAGAACAGTTGCTGATCACTTTGAGGATTGGGATTAGCTCTTGGATTCAATACTATGGGCACTTAGAACAACACACAAGGTTGCAACTGGGTTAACACCTTTCAGGTTGGTATATGGTTGTGAAGTGGTAGTACCTATGGAATTTCTGGTAGGTAGCCTAAGAGTGGCACTAGATAATAGATTATCCCTAGAAGATTCCATCAATGCAAGATTAGAACAACTTCTGCAATTGGATGAGGATAGCTCACAAGTTCACATACTGCTGATATAATTCAAAAAAGGAGGGCAACATGGATAAATAGAAACATAAAGTTCAAATTGTTCAAAAAAGGTGATTTAGTGTTAATGTTTAACACAAAGTTGGGAAAAATGCTAGGAAAGTTCAAGCTCAAATATGATGGTCCCTTCAAGGTGCTTGAAGTTTTTGATCAAGTACCTTCAAATTAGCTGACCTACATGAATTTGACAAACCAGTCAATGGTTTCAGGCTCAAACCTTATATTGGACCTAACCTCACTCAAGCAAAGATAAAGACAATCTCTCTGCAACTCTGTAAAGACCTCAATCAAGATGAAATATATGTTTCAACTATTTAGATTGACAAATTTATCTTCAACAGCCTCCAACTGCAGTTCGACACCAGTCCGACAGACATAGAGATGCTGTGTTGAGCTCACATATGATGTCACTCTTGGATGTAACTTATGCCTATATATTGGGCATATCTCTCATCAATAAACTCTCTCCCTTTTCATCTTCTTGCTCTCTCCATCTTGTCTCCATGTTCCTCCACATGTGGTATCAGAGCCTTTCCACCTCCTTGAGCCTCCACCCATGTCCTAGTGCCACCTCATCATCTTCTTCAACCTTCTTCCACCTCTTCCATGTCTATCCCTAATTCTGCCAGAATCTTACAACTTTAATTTCTCCACATCTGCCTGTTAACTTTAAAAATCCTTTTGTTTGCAGCTTTCCAACAATAGGCTGCACCTTTCCAGTGTTGGGATTGACGTAATTGTACTCTGAGCTACCATGCCGCCCTATTCTTTGGTCATTGAACTTCCTCAAAATTCTGCCTCTACAATTACAATTTAGGCCTACCCTATTAGCCTCACTTGGACAACACTTAGGGCTAGCTCCTGCCAAAATTTAAGCTTAATCCAACCACAAAAGAGAGAGGTATCACTATTTCTTTGGCCGACTTTCCTGATGTAATGCCGGATTACTGTGCACACTATTTTGCCCATCCTTTGTGCTGCTAGTAGGCCTTAGTAAGGGCTTTCATTTCTACCCAAAATCCCCTTGGTTACTACTCATCAGGATAGGTCGAATTTGATCCTCTAGTCTCTATTTGCTTGATCTGGGGGTTTCTCCCAAATCTCCTTCATGGCTAAAAAGCATGGCAAGTGGTTAGATCCTCAAAAGTTTTAGTATTTTATTGTTTTGGCTCGGCATTGATGGGTGTTGGTCATACGAGTAGATGGCTGAAGTATTTAATGCACCAAAGTTGATCTATCACTATGCAAATCATGTTTTTCAAGACATATACTTAAATGAAAGGTTATCTTGGTCACAAGAATACATCATTCATGATGTTTCAGACCGGTTCAGTGATGTATGTAGCCCCTTTGCTTTTCTATGTGGATGATATGCTCTATGCATACTACAAAAGTTTGAGGTTAATTATGTATGGCTTTATGTTTCATACACTATGCTATGCAACATCGAAGCATATGATGGATACTCTTCATAGGTTCTCTGCTTTGGCTTTGCCTAAAATGCATGTAATGGTGAAAGGTTATGTACTTCACTTGAGTAGTGACTTGATAAGCATAGATGTGAAGATCAAGGAAGACATTATGTGCCTCAATGGTGATATACTAGTTTTACTAGCTAGTGATTCTTTTATGAAGAAGAAAGATGCAAGAAAGATCAAAGGGCAAAGGAGTTACAAGAAGGGCTACACCAAGAACCTCTACAATGACAATGTACCTCACACTATGGTAGCTTAGAAGAGGAGGAAAAGGACAAGATATGCCATCAAATGGGGGAATTTCCCCACATGTTCAATTTAGAATTTTTGTGTGTGTGGTCAATAAGGGTTCTCTGCCTTGGGATGTCTCCCTCAAATGATTGTTAGTCTTATGTTTTACTTTGCTAAATCTAAGGGTATTCCCATGCATAGTCATCGTCTATCTCCCAATTGTAAACCGAAAGACCAAAGTCAAAGTGAGATCATGTTGGGATGAGGATGCCCAAATGAGTCTACTGCTGCTGATGTAACTAGAGTGAGTACCAGGTTGTGGATCATGTGTGTTGCCACTAGAGGTGGGCAAGCCATGAAGTTTCCCATTGACTACTACTAGGGTTGAGGTCATCAATTTGTGGGGGGGAATGAAGGAGAAATTGATGTAATGGGATGATTCCTAGGGTCCTAAGGTCTAAGGTTGTGAGTGTGTGAACACATGGTGTGCCTGTTTAGGTGTCAATAGGTGTGATTGAGTGAATCTAGGTGTGTGGTGTGTGATTGAGGGATAATTGTGGATCTAGAGATTCTCTCTTGAGCTCACATATGATGTCACTCTTGGATGTAACTTATGCCTATATATTGGGCATATCTCTCATGAATAAACTCTCTCCCTTTTCATCATCTTGCTCTCTCCATCTTGTCTCCATGCTCCTCCAACAAGGGCATTGGCTCTTTTTTGGAGCACTGCCCTGTTGTATAATGGTTGTTTCATAATATAATGTTCTTAAATTCACCAAAATAAAAAATTCTGTGTGTGTGTGTGTGTGTGAAAATGGAAGGCTACATTGATATTTAAGCCAATCTAAGCTTCAAGTATTACACATAACTCCCTCACTTTTTGTCTTTTAGGAACAAGTAGATGCAAGTCTGGCATTTTTCATCTGATCCAAATACTTTGGCTAGATGTTCCCGATCCCCTTTCCTTATTTTGACACCTTGCATTAGCTTATTGCCATGCATGTTTGTTGCAAAGTGCTTTTTGGAACAAAGGTAAGCTGTTTATGAAGTAAGGTGTAATCGAAATTATTCCCATAGGGTTAAGATGTGGTTTTGGAATGAGATTGGCACATATATGAGTTCCTACATTATTTGGTACTTCCCTTTTAGAGTTCTTTGTAGAGATACATATTGTTACATTCCTCCCTCACCAGTTTGGAGTCTTGGTGAACATAACTTGGGATGGACAATGGAATTATAACTTTTTTTCCCCATTCCTACAGTATAAGTTGATATTCTTTTATGCAAAAATGGAAGATTGCACTAATATTTAAGTTATTCCATTTAATTTGTAGTTAGGCTTGAGAATGGATGAATGGGAGAATGGTCCCCAAGACTTGAAATGGGCATTTAGGCTCGGGAATTTGTAGTTAATTTGTAGTTAGGGCTTGGGAATGGGCAAATGGTCCCCAAGACCATTCCCCTAATTTGATGCATCTTTTTTAGCGTGCACATAACTTGTTTAATGTAGATGGTTATTTTTGGGATGGGGACAAGTTGTTTGGTAATAAATTATGATTGGGGATTTCAACTCTACTACTAAATATGTCAAGCACTCCTTCATCTTCTTGGACATATGTCCTTTTTTCTAATAGGCAAAAAACACACTAATTCTTAACTGAACACCTTTCAAATTCTTTTCGTTTATTTTTTAACATTGGTAAAAGAGAACTATGGGGACACCCACAAGGGACTAGGATTAGTCCAAGAACTAGGAATGCATGTATTTTGCTAACCTTCAATGGATTAAAGTGTTGGTGTTTGTGTAGGACTTGGAAGAGTGCAAAAAGGCTCACAAATGTTGGTACAAGTGCCAAAAAGCAAGTCCCACGAGGACAAAGAGCACCAAGAAGATAGCACCATTATTTGAGCTTAGTGTTGGCTGTGCAATGGAGCACAAGAGCTAGTTATAACTATATACAATCGGGCTAACAACTAATAACAAAATTTGGATATTAACTAAGATTATGGGCTAGCCCCAAGGGATGTCTCTACAAAAAAATTACAACATTTTCCTCTTGCTCTTCCTTTGTATTGACTTTGAAGGTGAGGATGGGATACTTATGTGATAAGGATATTATAGTGTTTCCCTTTTATGTCTTCCTTTGTTTACTTTTGAGATTTCTTTTGAATTTTTTAGTAAATAGCTTGGGATGACAACAAGCTACTATAGCTAGATATTAATTGAATCTTAATACGTGTGGGATTGTAGCAAGCTATTATAGCCATCCCCTTGTTTTGGCTTTAGCCCTTATGGTAAATGATTAATTTCTTTTATAGCATGTGCCTTGGATAGACCTAACTTTTCTTGGAGGCATCTACAGAGCTAAGTATAGAGTATAAGTTGTACTACTTTTGGTTGAATCTAGTTGTGGATGATGGGTAATATTTGCGAAGAAATTACAACTTTTCCCTCTTTCTCTTCATTTGTGATCCCCACCAATATATTGGCTTTAAATTTAAGGTGAATATGGGCTGTGCTAATGTGATAAGCATATTATAAAATTTGACCTTTATATCTTCTTCTTTTTAAGAAATCTTTTTACTAAGATGTTTGCTTGAGTCAAGGACTAAACATAGACTACTTGGAGGATATACAAGTTATTGGGGACCTTTACCTAATATATGTATGTCAAGAAACAAATGTGGACATGCAATGTTAACCATTATTGTAATTCTTAGATTTAGACTCACTTCTTGTGTTTGGAATGATTATACTCTTTTATAACTTAGATTTAGACTCACTTCTTGTGTTTGGAATGATTATACGCTTTTATAACTATTCAATTATCTCTAATTTGCTTATGGCAAATTTGATTCCTTCAAGTCTCATTTGTGGTTTTTGTGTATTGATGTCATGGATAACAATCATAAGTTGGTGCTGAAGCTTGGATTCCACAATGTATTTGAGATGTACCTTACGAATCTTGTTGTGATGGTGCTAGGTGAGTTGAGTTGCCTTCAATATAAAGAGGATGCCAAACAAGATGTGATAGTATTTTCCAACATTTACATTGAAAACACTAGAAAATTATGTAGTTTTATACTGATATAATGGTGGTTTACAAGGAAAATTATGTAATTTTATATTGATATAATGGTGGTTTATAAAGAAAGTAGTACTTTATAATGGGATGCCTTAAAGTTAAGATCACCCCTAGCATCCTTGGTACCATCAGTGTCTCTTTTCAAACATGTGTGCTAAGATGAGGAAAATATCTTAAGAAAATCACCCCAAGCCCATATATGGAGCAATTTAAACATAGTATTGGTCTCTTGTCTTTGTCCTTACTCTGGTGTATTACCCCACCTTAAGTTATAGACCTACCCCCTAATACCACATAGGGTAGGGTAAGTCATGAGATAAATCCAAAAGGCTTTAAATTTTTATAGGAAAGCATGCAAAACGTTTTCTTACATTGTTTACAAGTTTGTGACTTTGGCTTGCTGATCCTAGCTCTCTCCCTCTCCAAGTTTCCCCTTCATGCTTCCCTTCTACTGGGCAGTTCTCAGGCTTCTTTGTAGGCCTTCATCCTCACAAGCTCATAAAATCTTTTCATTCATCCCTCACGATCTCTCCTCCTCCCTTCTTCCCTCATGAGCTCTCCTCTTCCCTCTTTGCCACTCCTCTATAGGCCTCACCACATTGCTATTCCGCTCATCATGGTCCACTATCCTTGTAAGTCGATCACTCTTTTTCTTTCCTTCCTTTCTTCTCTTGACATGATTCCTTCCTCCACTCCTTCATCTCCCTTTCCTCCATATATACAATATCCAGTTGTATAGCAGCTTGGCCTCTACCATTTCTCTCAAACTTCATAAGTCCTCCTCATCCTCCATAGATGCGATAGCCAACTATATAGCATCTTGGCCTCTATCTCTTCTCTCAAACTTCCTTAGTCCTTCTCATCCTCTCGTATGCCAAATTGGTTTTCTTATGCTTCCAAGACCTTGATCCGAGCTTTTTTTACCTAGCTCTCTCTCCCCTCTCCCTTTGGATACTTTGCTGAAGGCCATAACAAGAATCATTAGTACTGATGAAGCAAGTGGAATGCCAAATATATCAAACTTGTTTAAGGGTGCATCTGATCAGGTTAGAAGGCTAGTGATACCCTCTTGCACACAATTGGGTGGATTGCCCTCAATTTGAGTGTCCTCAATTTGAGTGTCACTGATATAAGCTTGGTTGCATGGTCTTGTCCATATTTTGTTTGGATTGATGGACTAATGATATTGTCCAAAGAGTATCCTAGTGACTATCATTGCACCTAAGATTGTGATGCTTTGGCACATGGCCTATGAATTGGTTCACTCACATTACGACTTTTTACTACCTTATGGTTTAAAAATTATTAGATTCCTCTCTAACCTTCTTAACTATGCTCTAAATAATAGCTTATATTTAAGTGGAATCCAATTCTTTAACTCCAATTATTCAAGTTTATAACATTGCTAGGTTCTTTTTTGCTGGTGTGATAACAAGTAGTTGGGGTCTATGACACCTATAGTCCCAAGCTAGAAGTTGTGTTCGCTCTAACACCACCTTCTCTTAGATGGATGCAGGTAACAGTCCCCAACATTAGAATACATTTCCAATTCAATTGCTAATTAGATTGATGCCTTCCATTCTCTCCCTACCCTTCATCTCTTAAAATGAAAATTATAAATGTAGAGGGTTCTTACCTCACTATATATTTCATATTTCACTCTAATGCAAAAATGCTTTCTAACTTGGATACCAATTTGCAGAACCATTACCTATTCCTAGGAGTGGATCCTTAGGCCTCACACACACGCACATATCATCCCATTTCCATTTCAATAGGAAAATGGATAGTGTGTGCTACCTGATATAGGTATATGTTCCATCTTCAGTGGTTTCCCTTGTTACATAGCTATTCACCATCATCAGTAACCTCTTTTTTTTTTTTTTGTACAGTGATAAGATTTACCTCATTATATTGCCATTTCCTATCATCACTAATCTCTTTGATTTCTTTTGTAGGATGGAGGTAATATTGATGTGCAAAGGATATCCTGAACAAGGTCCTTTGGCACACATTGATATATTGGCATACTCCATTGGTTGACATTGTTATAACAATATACGTTTCTCTCTTTTATGAAGTCCTAGAAGAGGACTCTTCTTCATGGGCAATAATAGGACAAGAGTACCTCCAGTTGGAGAAGAACCCAACTTGGGTGCCACTATTAATACATTTTCTTGGTCACTCTCAAGAAGTGGGCCCCACACTTGGAAAGTGTAGGGGCCCACTCCCTTATTTTTTAAGGTGTGCAGACCTAGGTTAGGACGGGTATACACATAGACACATACTCATTTTCTTAACTAGATATGTGCACAAATGACCTGGTATAGGAATGAATGTCTTGCCTTATTTATCTCCCTAATTTCATAATTTATGTCATGACATTGAAAGGCATAAAAGCCATCTCCATAGCCCTTCCCCCCAATTAGTTTATGATTAATCATCAAGAAAAGGCTTGATTTTCTTTAGTCAAATTATCACATGTGGTTGGGCTTTGGAAATAGGTATCTATTCTTTCTTGCTTTCACATCATTAACATTGGTAGTGTTTCCCTGGCTACAATAGCAGAATCCCCCATAAAGTTGACTCTAGACATTAATTAGATATTTTGTCTAGACCATGGGATCACCCCTAGTGTCCCTAGTGTCCTTGGTACTATGAGCTTCTCTTTTCAAACATGTGTGCTAAGGTGAGGAAAGTATCTTAAGAAAATCACCCCATTCTTGTATATGGTGTCGTCTCTTTAAGCATAGTATGAGAGTCTTCTCTTTGTCCTTACTCTATAGTATGGGTGTCATCTCTTTAAGCATAGTACGAGTGTCGTCTCTTTGTCCTTACTCTAGTGTATTATGCCACCTTAAACTTATGGACCTAACACCTAGTAACATATAGGGTAGGGAAAGTCAAGAGATAAGGCCAAAAGGATTTGAATTTTAATAGAAAAGCATGCCAAAGGTTTTCTTACACTACTCCCAAGTGTGTGTCTCTATCTCACTCAACCTATCTCTCCTCTCCAACTTTTTCCCTCATGCTTCCCTTCCACTAGGCAATTCTCAGGCTTCTTTGTAGGCATTCATCTTTACAGGCTCATTAAAAATTTTCATTCCTCCCTGACAAGGTCTCCTCCTCCCTTGTTTTCTCATGAGCTCTCCTCTTTCCTCTTTGCCACTCATCTATAGGCCTCACCTCATTTTTATTCCTCTCATCATGCTCCACTATCCTTGCAAGTTTGATTACCCTTTGTATTTCCCTTGCAAGTTTGATTACCCTTTGTATTTCCTTCCTCAAGAGGCCTTTCCTTCCTTCCTTCTTCTCCTGCTATGATCCCTTCCTCCAATCCTTCATCTCCCTTTCCTCCATATATGCAATAGCTAGCTATATAGCAGCTTGGCCTCTACCTATTCTCTTGAACTCCCTTAGTCCTCCTCATCCTTGCACGGGCCACATTGATTCCATTATGCTTCACCTTAGTCCTAGCTTTTTTTACCTGGTTCTCTCCCCGCTCCCTTTGAATACTTTGTTGAAGGCTATGACAATCATTAGTACTCATGAAGCAAGTGCAATGACAAATATATCAGACTTGTTTAATGCATCTTTGATGGTCATGTGAGAAGGCTAGTAATACCCTCCTACGCATGATTAGGTAGATTGCCCTCACTTTGAGTGTTAATCATATGAGTGTGGTTGCATGTCCATGTCCATCTTTTTTTTTTATTGAAGGACTAATGATATTGTTCAAAGAATCTCTTGGTGACTATCATTATGCCTAAGACTGTGATGATTGGTGACACTCTCATGTGGCCTATGAATATTGTAGATGACTATGGATGGGTGGTTGTGGCTCCTTGCATTTTTGCTTTTCCAATGCATGTTTTCTTTACCTTTGCTTGTTAATCTACATTAATATCCATTTTGGATGACTATCAAACTAGCAAAATCTACATATACATGAAAATCATTCTAGAGTATATGTTCTCAATGATATATGATCGTGAGGAATAACTATAGAGACTAAATATGTCATGATCTAGGATATTATAGAAGATCTAATGTGAATACTTCTGCTACTCATTCTTTTAGATGGTAGGTTGCATTCAAAATATATGCTCACTTCACTATTGTTTCAGGCCCATGGATCCTATATGAGGGATGCCCGTGAATGGCCAAATTATTATACTATATAGGATGTTTGTTCTAACATTAGTATTACTTCTTAGTAGTAGCCACTACAATTTTGGTGGAAATTTAGGTGGAAAAATCTTCAAATCTGATTTGAACAATCTTTTGGATCCCCTATGATTCCATGCATGTATACTTGTCCTAAGTATTAAACTCATTTTGTTTCAAGAGTAATTTGGGTAACATCACACTACTCTTTAGAAGTATATGGTCTTGAGAACTCGTTAAGACATAGGTCATGCCTTGACATGGCTCACTGCCTTCATTTACTGATACAATGTGCCATGGTATAGCATATTTATCTTAGTGGTTTTGTTGGGTGTTTTAAAGAGTCGATATGCTAACGTTAGACCCTCTAGTTTAAGTGTGATTTTTTAGAATGATGTTGAACGCTATAGGTAGTATTCTCCTTGAGATGCAAGCCTATGGTCTTCTCCATTTGATCATGCAAGCCAGGAGACAATGTTTTTTATTTTTTTATCTTTTAAATTCTTTTATAAAGTGTAAATTTAGTTCACTCACATTAGACTTTTTCACTACTTTATACTTTAAAAAGTACTGGATTCCTCTCTGACTTTCCTAACTATGCTCTAAAATACTAGTATAGCTTAAGTGGAATCAAATTCTTTTTGCAATTATTCAAGTTTATGATATTTCTAGGTTCGTGTTTTGTGGTTGTGATATCAAGACATCAACGTCTATGACACCTACAATCCCAAACTAGAAGTCATGTTTGTTCTAACACCACCTTTTATAGGATGGATGCAGGTAATAGTCCCTGACATTAGAATATGTTTCCACCCCAATAGGCAATGAGATCGATGCCTTCCATGCTCTACCTACCTTTCACCTCTCAGAAGAGGATTGTAAATGCAAAGGGTTTTCTAGCTGACTATGTATTTCATATTTCACTCTAATGCAAAAATGCAATCTAGCTTGGATACCAATTTGCAAAACCACTGCCTATTCCCAAGAGTGGATCCTTCGGCCTCACACACACACATATCATCCCATGGGGGAAACCACTAAAGATGCTGGATATACTTATACCATAAGAGGGATCACCTTCATGGGCAAGAATACAAGAGTACCACTCGTTGAAGAAGAACCTAGCTTGGGTGCCAATATTAATACATTTTCTTGGTCACTCTTGAGAAGTCGGCCCTCTCTCTAATTTTTCCAAGAGAGTGTTGTATACACAGCTTACACAATAAACTATTATTTCGTTCCAAGCCTTTAAAGTATTCCTCTCTCTAAATCTTGGTTGTCTATGGCTTGCTATTAATTTGTCTACATGCAACATCCATAAGCATGTAGCTTTGATTAAATTTTTATCACAATCTCAATAACAAGGGAGGGGAGTTTATGAATCTTGTCTTCCCAACTAAGTCAAAATAGGTTCTCACCCATGGTTGTCTTCTTGGATGGTGTGGCAAGTACTCAGACATCCCTCTTCAGTAAAAAGTTGATCATGCTATCCAAGGATGTTTTTATCGAAGCTATACTTATATATTAATATAAAATCTTGATGAAATTTTATCAAGCTAATTGTCTTACTTTCATAATTTGATAGAACATATTACGATTTTATATATTTTCTTTTGAATTTCAAAGACAAAGTTGTAAATCTTGGTGAAACTTTAAATCTTTTCTCATAAAGTTTCAAATCTTGGTGAATGTTTCAAACCTTTATTTTTATCAAAACATACAAACTTTCAACACATATATAAAAGTTTCACTCCTTAACAAAACTAACAAAAAAAAATCATCCATGGTGCTATCTACTTTCAAGGATCCCTATCTTCTCTACAAACTCCTTTTTATTTTTTAATCATATTTAATAAACTATTTCTCAAAATTATGTCATTTCTATAAACTTCATATGCAATATACTTCTCTTTTATCCTTTTGTTATTGTTAAATATTTAACTATGCAAAAAGGGTTCTCAAAGTTTTGTACATGTTTCTTTTTTGTAAGAAAAGTTTCACACACACACACACACACATTCCTTATTTCTAACATACTTACAATTATGATACCTTCCCTTTTTTCTATATTTTTCCTCTTTTCTTCATTCAACAATATGGTCCTATCCTCTACACACTTTGTTGTCATTTTATTGCCACCCCTTTTTCTTATGCTATCTAAAGCTACCCCTTTTCTACCTAAGCTAAAACTTTTTTTCACATATGAGTTACCCTAGACCTCCCCTTACTTTAGTTTTTCCCTTATTTTAATTTCTTCCCCCTTACTTTATTTATTACCCCCCCCCCCCCCCCCCAACCTTCCCTGTGTCTCTAGTAAGTTGCTATTTGATCGAGTTTGTAAATCCCCAAGATAAAATTTTTACATTCAAAATATTTTAATAAATTTCTTTTGATATGATGTTTTTTAATGGCATTATTAGTAAATAATTTCTCCCCTCCCTTTGGTAAGTTGGTTTACGTTGACATTTCAACCCCACTCTTATTAAATTTTACACAAATTTCCCCCATTCCTTTTTTTACACAAGCATATACTTGTGTGGATCTTCTAATCTACATAGTCACTATCACAGTATCCATGCAACCCTGGAAGACTCCCTCTGTATTCTTTTCAAAATTGTCTTCTTCCTTTGATGTATCTTAGGAATCTTTTGTCTCCAATGAGAATCTTTTGGATTTGCCATAAATTGTGCAAAGTGAACTAACTACATAATAGATATCTGGCCTTGTGATAGTCAGATATATAAGAGATATGATGAGCTGCCAATAATAGTTGTCATTGACTGTAGGATTTTCTAGATTTTTAGTAAGTTTTAAACTGTGTTCCATGGGAGTGGCTGCAACCTTGCATTACAAAAAACATGGACTGAAAAAGGGAGGGGTAAGGAAGCCCTTGGGTGGAAGAATAAGGTGAATTGAACCCAATATAATATTGGCTGGTGGAGGGAAATAGAATATCGGAAGTGACATGACTTCTCTATTTATTTATTCAATGGTCTAAACAATGATGTGGAGCACCCACTTGCTACCTCAGCTCTCCCATCACATTTTTAAACTATAACCAATCTGAGAAACCTAGTTTCTCAACCAAACTTGTATCATTTGACCTAAAACCAAATTCTCCCATCTAACTACCACACTCCTTGCATTCTTTCTCTTTCCTCTTCCTTCCCCCTCATTTGTGAGCACTATTTTAAATTTTTCTTTGCTCCAACTGCTTTTGAGTGGGAAGCTTCTTTCTCTGTTCTCCCTCTCATGGGATGGACTCTCATGCCAAAATCTTGTCACTTCTCTTTTCTACCTACATTTCTCTCCCATTTCACTCTCATTCTTTCAAAAATTTCAAGATTTTCGAATGAGATTGCCCTACCTTCTTCTTCCTCTATTTTGGGCACTTCTCTTTCAAATCTTGCCACTTCCTCTCTCATCTTAGATTCTCCCATGATCTAAAATCATTTCATTTAAGAAGTCAAGGCAATTAATGTTCAGAGCAAACCATGATTGTTGCAGGGTGTTTGGAGCTTAGCAGGAGCTACTAGACAAGATTATTTGAGAAAGGATCAAAGAAGATTGAATTTTAGGCATTATACAATTGGCTGATTCATGAAAATAAATCTTTTGTTTGCCCATCTCTCAATACTAGTCACTTTCCCTACTGCAATCTCTAAGGGTGCATGATTTTGAACCACTTGGGAAGGTTTGGGGTCTATCCAAACATTTTGTATGGCGGTTTAGGTGAGACAATCTTTGGAACAATGCAACACATTGATTATGATGAGATTTGTTTGTTATGCTCCAAGAATCAAGTATTGTTCATTCATGTAGTCTAACAATGTTTTTAGTTTTAAACACAAATCAAGGTCTATCAGAGCAACTTGCATGGGGATTGAGGTGAGAAAACTTTTAGAACAACGCAAGAAAATAAAACTAATGAGATTTTATGATGCAACTTTGAAGAAACAATTAATTTCTAGTTTGCTTTGGTTATTGTGTTGTTTTCTTTTAATACATGGTTTGAAGAGGATGAAAGATTTGTTTGTTTTAAAAGATACACTCTTGCTATTGAGGTTTTTAATGAAAGATGGTTTGAAATAGATTTTGAGTTGTTTGGAAGCATATAATTTAGTTTTGGAGAAAAATCCATCTACTTCAACATCTTGGATTACAAGAGGGACCATTGAGGATGACAAGTTTGATCACTTTTCTCCTTCAAAGATCCATATCAAGTATTGTTCATTCACATAGTTTATTTATTTTTAATGATAAGTAAATATTTTTTTGAATTTATAGATTTCAATTGTTATATTTTAATTACCAATGGAGTTTTCATTTTTGCTTAGTTCGAGACTATTTTGAAACATGTAATGTTTGTATATTGTTTGTTGATGTCAATGTTATACTATATTAGGTGGAAAGTGTATGAAATCATGTAAGCCCCTAGGAATTAAAAAAGGTGGATATCCATTTTCAAATTGATGCAAGAAAAAACACATATGGATTTGTGGTTAGATGGGAAGATGTATCCAGTAGATCCCTAAACTTGTCAAACTCCTCAATTTCATGGATTGAGCAGCTTAATACAGTTTTTGTGTAAGAGAGAGAATGGTTTGTTAGGATATTGTTGAAGGTTGATTACTCATGGACAAGTAGGGGACAAGTAGCCTTCACAACCAATATCAATATTTGCTTAATGAAAGAGACAAAAGGATTGCAATGTTGGAGGCTTGGAATCAATATTTGGTATCATCTATGCAAGCTACAAGTGATCAAATGTCTGCATATGATGGCATAGAGAAGAAAAATTAGAAATTACATGTAAAAGTTCAAACATTAGATGCTTAATTAGGAGAGAGCACTATAAATGCAATTCACTTATAGATGCAAAACATGGCTTTGACTGATGAGATCAAAAAGTTAGCAAAAACATTATCATTCATGAAGGATACTCCAATGGGTCCAAGACTACGTAAGAGGAAATTACGTCCAATGGATGAAATATCCAAGAAAGGTGGTCACTGGAAGCATCATGTAAGAGCTTGTAGGAGTGTTTCACAACTCATGTCTATCCATGTGAACGCTCTGGTGCTATGGGTGAAGTGTTTATGAAAAGAATGTTGGAGTCTTTTATACAACATCCAAAATAAAAATCAGAGATAACATCTGAGTCAATGAACAAAGTTGAGGAGCATTTCAATGCAACTAGTGCACAAGGAGTTTGTGAATCTATAGGGATAAGTACAAGGGCATATCGGCTCATATTTAAGAGATTAAAAAAATCATGTCTTTATATGGGAACAAAAGTTAAAGCCCCACTTCCTAAATCGACTGATGTCGATAAGGCCAGGCATGCACTCAATTTGGGCGTACTTGATTTAGTCGATGAGCCCCAGCATGCATGTAGTACACTAACAGGGAAGGTTGGAGAGTCTAAAGAATTGGAATTGACAGTCAACAACTTTGCAATGGATGTTTGAAGAGTTCTGCAAGCCATGGTGAAGTTATATAATATGCCTATGGAGGAATGCAATGGTCAAGTGAAGATCGTACTAAAGCTTGATGAAGTGACGTGGTCAAAGGTCAAAATTAGAAAGGATTAGTTTGACAATGATGAATAGAATACTAGACCTTCAAGTTGAGTGTGATGATGTAAGACAATTTAGTGTGCAATTAGAACATGAGATTTGGTGGTTGGCTGCATTTCAGGTACGATGGAAATTTGAATTTTAATGTGGTAATGTAAAAAGACTTAAAATTTTTTGAAATAGGGCATGAGTATTTTTTTAAGGTGCCAAAAGAGTCAATTCAATTTTGAAGTGGTTTTTTTACCAAACCAATATCCCTACTGTGATCAAGGTCATAACAATGGTGAGCTGCTTGAAGTTGAGGGCTATGGATCCTACCATGTAGAATGGCATCTAGCTACTAAAATCAAGGCTATTAAATGTATGTTTAATGTGGCACATGGAGCAAATACAAGCCATCCTTGTCCACTATGCATGTAAACAAGAGTACCTGCAAAGGGTGGTAAAAAGAATAAAAAGAAATGGGCTTCTAAACTTGCAGAGTTCGATCAAACTAAGGCATCAAATACGGATGTTCCAAGGAAAGATTTGTCATGGGGCCCAATTCTTGAAATTCCTCTTGAGAGAGTACATATTTGTGCACTTCATGTATTGTGAGAATAATTGAAAAGTTAGTACATTTGAACATCATTGATGCATATAACTTGAAGCCCCAACAAGAGATTGAGAGGATGATTGCAAGAATTAAAAAGGTTCCTTCATATGGGACTACACTCTAGGCAAGTAAAGATTACAAAAGATGAGAAAAGATCTGGAAAAACAAACAAGGTTACTTGTAAGCCAAGCTTTGGTGGTGTCATGGCTTTAAAATTCCATTCTGCAAAGAAGAAGAATAGAAGAATGACAAACTCAAATGTGCTAATGAGTTTGATGTATGAAAGTTACACATTGCATGTTGTGAACGATGAGGGAAGGGACAAAAAACATTGGAAAAGGTACGAGTGTGGTTAGCTCTTGATAGCTTGGTACCTTTACTACAAAAGAAAAGGTTTGAAGATGATGATGTAGAGCATTTCATCAATGTTGTAAATGACTTTAGCTGAAATATGGCGATCGCTTGGGGACAGAATCATTTCACATAGTACATGGTAATCTCTAACTTGGATGTTTAGATGTGCATATTGAATGGTCCTATACTTACTTCTTCTTTCCTATTTGGTAGCACATTTTATATGCTCATGCACCATATATGGCATGAAATTATGGGAAGCATCAAAGTGTGGTCCACTGAAGGCATGGAAAGATCACATTGGCAAGCACATTGTGCATATAACAGAGCGACCAAACACGGGGGTGGTAGAACTAAGCCAAGCCTCATGGTTCAATTGGTTTAATGGTTGTACATGCAGATCAAAATAAGAGCAGTTGCAACACTAGCATTCAAAGAGTCCTTAGTGTCCCATGCAATGCAAGATGTTAATGCGAAACATAGAAGAAGAATATACAAATCATCAAATGCAAGACATAATCATGCAAGATGGCGTGCAACCCATCATAGACAGGGGGTATATGGGTGGAGGCATATGAAAATGATGGCGTAGAGTCTAATGTGGGTGCCCATGCATAAGTTTCAAAATTTCTTTGTAATTTTAGCTATGTCTCTCACTTGCCCTGACACTCCAGCCTTTCTCTGCAACACTCTCACCCTCCTCCATGGCCAAGCCCAAGATTAAGGCACCAAGGAGATTGGCAAAGCAAAACCCACATCTAGACCCAGGAGAGATAGAGAGCAAGAGTTCCCCCTCCTCTTCCTCGATGATCGCCCCCAAGGGAGAAAGTATAGTCCCAGAGGCTAGAGAGGCAGCCATAGAGGGAGCAAGGGGCATGGTCATAGCTAGAGGGAGAGAGGAAGCCCTAGGAGAATCAGGACGCAGAGATCGAGGACTCAAAGAGCAGAGAGGAGGAGAATAAGGATGAGCAAGAGGGAAGGAGGAAACAATGCAATAACATAGGATCAGTGCCCACACCCACGGGGGAGAGGATAGTGGCACTTTGAGAAATCATAAAGTTTTAAAAATATATTGATTTGCTCATCTTGATGGCGAGCTTTGTAAGGGTGGTACGCGAGGTCATGCAGGACCTCAACAATAGTCCCATTGCTTAAACCAAGTATTATTTTAATAAGCAAATAATTGTATGCTTTTTTTTTTCAAGAAATAATAGTCAATTAATCATATGTGTCTTAAGAAGACTCTAAGAATGTTTTCCAATGAGATTTGAATTAACAACATGATTGTACATTTTATTTTTGGATACAATGCTTTCCTAAATAGCTTTTGGTTACTAATAACCACCTTTGTACTTGTAGGCATCTTTCAAAGATTTCCATGAAATTTTTACTCATTTGAGTTTGATGAACTACTTGGGGGGCTAACCTTGTTTACAAAGATTTATCCCTTGCATTAGAGAACCCAATTATTGCATGACACAGACACTCAAATATTTTATGAAGAGTGTTACTTTGAGTAATCCCACTTCCATTTCATATATTTTGAAGTATGCATCTCAAGCTCTAAAAAGTGATTTCTCCATCCCATGGGCATTCCAAGCATTCAAAGAACCATATTGTTGAATAAACCATGGATCACGAGCATAAATAATGTGTAGGGGTTTCCATTTTCCGAGCAAAAACCCCCGGGCGACGAGCGGACAAAAGGTAGGAGGGGTCAAAATATATAGGCTCAAGTCATTTTTGGGGAGCAAAAAAATCCAAATTATTTCAAGGAATATGTAAGTAAATATGAAATACTAATAAATGGATATAGATATAAATATACCTTTATATAATATACATATATAATGTCCAAGTGGTGACTTATTTTATCACTTTCAAAAATCCTTTCTTTTCCTTTCACCATTGGTTGGATCATGAAATTTTGTGCAAATATCCTCTTTATAGTTCCACAGGATGAGACCTAAGAAAATAATATAATACTTTTTTAATAGACCCTCTAAGTTTATTTTTCCAGAGGAATATGGTTTGAAGAGCTTGCCCTCCAACCCTATTCTGCCGGTGGAATACCCTTGGAGAGCCTACGTAGAAGGGGTCATAACTTTTGCTCCTATCTAAGATTAAGGAGTTGTAAAAAGGGAAAATGTTCAAAATTTCATGATCTATGCAATGGTAGGCTTAAAATTATACTTTTGATAGTTATAAAAGATAAAAAGTAAAAATTTCAAGATGTATATGAGAGTTACAACTTCTCCCTAATTCATATTATGGTAGGAAGGAGTTCAATAGAGACCACATTTCTTTAAAAGTACTTAGGTTTGGAGAATTGGGAATATTTTGAAAATTCGTTCCTTGCCTTCCCATATTTGATAATGTATTAGAGATTGATTTATGATCGATTATAATGGCCTTAAGTATGAGGTTTCCAATATCTTTTTCCTACTCATCCAAGGAATATGGTATACATTGTTATATGAGAGCTTCAAATATGGGATTGCTAAAGATTAGGGAAACTTTTTTAAATTGATTTAATTACCATAATCCTCAAAAGAGAGTGTGATAGGGAGGTATTTATAGGAGTTTCTAAAGTGTTCATTATTTGTTCATATATAGATGATGTTCTCTAAAATGAGGGTTATAATGAAAAATAAGTAAGTATATGGTTCCATAAATGAGAAATTAAGAAAGAATTGTATATTCCTTTGAGAAATATACAAGCATGGTTGGTGTCAAAAATTATCGCTCAGACTTTTTTGCTCGTAGGTTTTTGCTCGAAATGTGTGCACATCCATGTATGTGCTATATCCATAAGAAAGGTACATGAGTTCAAATTGCAATTAAAATTAAATAACCATAAAGACCAGAAAAAGAGATGAAACTAGTGGACTGTAAATTCTAGGAAAGGCAATGAGATCTCTCCTTCAATTAATATGGAAAATTTCACAAACATCAACAAGTATATTAGGGTATTTATATCATCAACGTTATTTCGATTGATATATAGGATTTTGGAAATTTTTGTAAAGACGGTACTAGAAAAAGAAATTTACCATTTGGTTAAAATATCGCATGACAATTTGAAGCATTGTTCTATTATACAAGCAATGCTTAAAATTGATTTGTATTGATCAATTTGTTGAATTAAAGTTTGAGAATTAGTTTGTATATGTTTTGTAAACACACACACAAAGGTTACGAACTTCATAGAGATATCCTCTACTAGTTAGTAAGATAAATGATTTTTTTGAAAAATTTATAAACAAACTATTAAACTAAAACAAATGTACATGTATGTAGTGTTATGGCAATGCATGTAGATTTGATGTCTTTGGGTACGATACACCTTTCCCAGCCCCTTTTTCAGCTGCGTAGGCATTCTTAGCCATCATATAAGACCTAGAGTTTCATAAGAAATTCCAAGAGCTTGACCAAAATACTTTCAAAAATGACCCCGAGCCAACTTTGCTATTGTTAGCTCAGCTGGCAATAGAAGATTGGTGCAAACTATGGCACTTGAATCGCATAGAAAAAAAAGCTTTAATCATAAAGCTAGTGCAGATCAAAATTAACTTGAAGAGTTGATAATCCAAGATGAGAAACAACAATAACATTTTATGATTACAATTCCCCAACTAATGGAAAGTTTTTTCAAAATTCATGGAGTAAAGGACATCTCCTCTGCATTTCCAACGAAAGAGAGACTACTTAGAGATAGATCTCTGTGCCTAGTGGGCACTCATAGCCTGATAGCTATGGATGATCTCACTCAAGAAGAAACATAAATTATTACACAAAGACACCATACTTTATCACCTCTTGATAGCTCACCATTAAAGCCTAGTGAAATCCCATATGCAGACCCTTATATTCGTGAGAGATAAATGAAAATGAATTTAGCATTAGTTAATAACAAAGCAATTTGGTAACTACTCATTCTTAGCACCAATTTCTATGTAGGCAATAATGGGGGACTACAAAAAAGAAGAAAGAGAATTTAAAGAGCACTACAATGATTTAGCAAAGGCATAAGAATATGTGATTGATGAGAATTATAGAATGATAGCAAGCTTTAATATGAGCCATTTCAATGCCGATCGATGTGAATGTCCATATGGCATGTTCTCACAAGTCAAAACTTGCAAGGTAGAGAGTGGTAAAAAAGAAAGAAACATTTGGATGAAACATGGAACTATCTAGTCCACATATAAAATGCCTACGCCCAAAAACAATGAAATATAATCATACATTTTATGGTTTGACCATGCTACATGGTTCTTGTTGAATAATGTCAATTCCTTTGATGAAGTGTGGGTCCTTCAAAATCAAATGTAGATGCTAATTATGTCGTTTGCGAATGACACTAGACCAATAGTCAACGCATTGATAGTCTTTGCGTAGTTCTGTGAATTCATAAAACAAGGACTAAAAAATATTTTTCATAACCAAAACGTAGATCTCTTTCTTGGGGTAGATGACAAAGGAATCCAATTTATACAAAGGATCCTTAAGCCTACACATCATTGGTTATGCGGATGACTAGATGAGAAAAGAAAAAACATCTTTTCGCCCAAAGCCGGCATACTATGGCATGGGATATAGGAGAGCATGTGGAACTATAGGAGGAAAATACAAACCAAAGAAAGCCACTCCACCATCATCAACTAGAACTTATGTCATGAATATAGGTTCCCGAGTACATTCCTCTAATTTGGTATAGGGAAGGGGCATGGAAAGGCAATAATAGCTAACTCCATTACATCAACAAAGTATGCTTTAGCTTATGATGACTTATCAGTGCGATGATTGAGGAATTGATTGTAGACTTGGATGGATTGTGAGGATGGAGGTAGAGGTATTATTCATTTTTCTCATGGTCATATTGGTTTTGAAAAACATGAAAAAACTCAATTACTATATTTGCACGTGCACACAACACACACACTCACATGCACATGCACATGCACATGCACACGCATGCATGCATATGTGCATGCACATGAACATTGGGATAAGTGTGATCAAGGGCTTGCTCTAATGTGCATGTGTGCATCTAGGGGAGTCACATGTGTGTTTGTGTGTGTTGTAAAGGCACATCAAGTGCTATGATGTGTCTAGTGTGTGACCTAAGTGATGATGTAACCCAAAGGCCCCCCACATGGGAGGTGCCTTTGATTTAGGCCAATCCCACTGATGTAGGGGCTGATTCCCACTAATGTAGGGGCTGATTGCCTCTTATGTAGGGAAGGTGCTATCTTCTCCCCCTTTCTATAAGAGAGAGTCACCTCTCTCACAATCCATAATAGTGAACAACATTTTGGTTTCATATTGTGCTCTCACTCCTCTTCCAAGATGCATCTATTCTATCCCACAGGATTCTACATTTGGTATTAGAGCTTTAGGTTCTAGATCTAGCCTAGCCTAGCATTAGATGCTCTCTCTAGCATGAACTACTAGTTTTTTCAAAGCTTCCTCATCAACTCCATTTTCCTCTTTCTTCCCCAAATCTGTGAGAGCTTAGTTCTCCCATTATACGTGACCATTGTTCAAATCCTCTGAGCTGTAGACTCCTCTTGTATGGGCGACCCTCCAACTGCAAGAGATTAGACAGATATGTCCTATACGTGCAATGCCAACACAAACTTCACTCGCTGATGTCTCGCGTAATGCCGCCTCTATGGTTACCCATTTGCAAATTCCTCTGAGCTCGAGTTGGGCAACACTACAGGAAAGCTGCTGATGAAGTCTGAGCCTGTTTGGTCAAGTTTTGGAGGTGCAACAAACAAAAGACATCGATTTTACCAAGCTCGGCTATGGCGACTTGGCACAACATTGTGCACTTCCTTGGTGGAGGACCTCTCTGGTATAAGGCCTTTCTTCCTGCATAAAAATCCCTTGAATAGAGCTACGAGCTATGCAAATTGCACCCTCCAATCTACCCTGGTCTCTGTTGATAGAATTTTGCATATTTTGGTCAAAGGGTGTTGAGCAATCACCATAAGTTTGGGGCTTCCATTATTTACTGCAAACTTTCATTGCTTTGATTGAACTTGAGTAGTAGAACTTAGTCATGGAGCTCATAAGTCTCCTTATACTTTGCATTTAGAATGATGACTATGTGATTCTCTTTTGATGAGTACTTAAACTATAAACATGACTAAGCCCAAGCAAGTAGAGAAGTTTGATGGAACTAGTATCCATACTTGGCAAACAAAAGCTAAGTTTATGCTTATGAAAAAGGAGATATGGTATGCTATGAATGGAAAGAAAAAGAAGTCTACAAAAGAAGAAGCTAATTGGTTGATCAAAAACAAGAAGGCTCTTGCTATCATTGCTTTGGGATTAAGTGACTCATACATTCATGGCTTTGAAACTTCACATGAAGCTTGGGATCATCTTCACACAATATTTGGTGCACAAGGGAAATGCTTCAAATATATCTTGCTCCTTTGCCTACAATTGGAAAAGGGAATGTGTTATTCCATGAAGAACAACAAAGAGAATCAAGCATTTCTTATAAAGAAGGGTTACTTCAATAACAAAGCAAATTTGGCTGAAGGAAGAACTCCATCAGCAAATGAAGAATCAAACTTTGAAGATAAAGACTATGCTTTTTAAGCACTTTGTCTTTTGAATTTTTGTTTATTATCACTTGGTCAAATTTTGAGGTTCTCTGCCTAGAGTAGTACTCCAAAATAAATATCATATGTTTTGTCTTTTATAAATCACCTCTGGTCACCATATGATGTAGACCATGTGATATGTCTTTCCCATTTTTGTGAACCTCACACCCTTGGGAACCCTTGCTAGCATGAGATCCTAGCCATAGATTTATCCTTGACCACCATGAGATGGCATGAGAAACTATGAGACTAGATGTATCCTTGACACTACAAGAGGCAAACCCTTGAGGGAGGGTATGTTTGGATAAGTGTGATCAAGGGCTTGCTCTATGGTGCATGTGTGAATCTAGGGGAGTCACATGTGTGTTTGTGTGTGTTGTAAAACACATCAAGTGCTATGATGTGTCGTGTGTGTGACCTAAGTGATGATGTAAGCCAAAGGCCCCCACATGGGAGGTTCCTTTGATTTAGGCTAGTCCCATTGATGTAGGGGCTGATTGCCACTTATGTAGGGAAGGTGCTACCTTCTCTCCCTTTCTATAAGAGAGATTCACCTCTCTCACAATCCATAATAGTGAACAAAATTTTGGTTTCATATTGTGCTCTCACTCCTCTTCCAAGATGCATCTATTCTATCCCATGGGATTCTACAGTGCACACATGCACACTCATCCCCTTATGTAGAGACATTTTACATTGATGTACTTAAAGGTAGATAGCACACAATGGAGTGTAATATGGTAGACATGGTACTTTGGGTAAATAGCTAGGGGTGCATCTTTGCATAACAAGATCCAACATTTAGGCACCCAAGGGAGACATCTTGAACTATAGATGGTTTTGGTAAACATGGATTATGCTGATAAATATTATGGGGTTGGTGCTTTTATATATATTTTTTAATGGGAGGAAATGGGAGGTAGGACAAAGTGAGATTTTACACCACCTAGGGGGAGATTTCTCCCCATTGAAGGTTAATACATTTTGTAGTGGGTACCCAACTCATAAAAAAAAAACTGGGTCACCCAAGGTAACTATGGTAAAGGAAACGGGTGTAGAATTGGGCATGAGGTGAATTAGTGAGTCGACATATGACCTTTGATTTATTTGGCATACTCTTGCAAGTGATTAGCTTGGTACGTGTAGCCAAATATTCATGACAAATTATGGACTCAGTGGCACGATTCATCGAGAATTCATGGCCAGTACCAATCAGCACCAAACCCAGGACTGTGATCTTGGGAAGGAACCAAAAATTAAGGGCATATGTGAAAGAGCGAGCCGTTACACACATACCAAGGGGCATCGGATACTACCTTCACCTCCATATAGCAGCGTGTTGCTTTGAAAATCCTTGACACTCTCCTTTACTTGCTCTGTAACATCGGGCCGGCCGCACCACTTGACGAGGAGGACAAGGATGAAGCAGCAAGGTTTATGCACTAGGTTATAGTTTCTTCAAAGATAGACATCAATTAGGTGAGGTCTATTGGATACCTTTTGTCTCAAACCAGTCACTTGCTTAACACAGAGGATGAAAGTTGTGAGCTCCACCTCTCAAGTTTTTTCGTGGTACCCCCATTCTGTGTTCAACACATATTATTGACAATGGGTAGCATGAGAAATTCTTGCTTATTTAAGTTCCTCAATGAGGAACAGGGAGGGTTGGCTTGCAAAGGGAAGCCCTTGAGCAGATATGATGACCTGAGGAATAGTTTGCAAGCCCTAGATTCAGCAGTGGCTACCCCCTAGTAGTGGACAAATGGATGTTGGCAGTTCATTTTCTTCTCTTTACGTTTGCATTTGTTGTGGTTAGCGACACCCTTAGGCCCTTGACCAAAAAAATTTGAGAACATGAGTTGTTGGACGGTTGCTAGGTTTGGCCCGATTCACTAGTGGGTAGTCATGCCACAAATTGTGCCATCTAGTCGAGAATTTTTTTTCGACAATGTATTCCCGATTCACATACCTTACAAGATTCTCCATTTGTATGTAGAAGGATTGTCCCCCCCCTGCCCCTATGTTTGCGACACACTACTTCCGCCAAGGTGTCTTTGCATGTTTGGGAAACTTCATCGGATGGGGTTGGTTATCATAGGAACTTGGATCCTTATGTCTCTATTGGGTTTTGTTGCTAGAAATGATCACCAAATCCTTTGGGAATAGTAGAAATATCCAATGCATGCTTCATCAGACATTTTGCTAGTTTGGCCCAGTGCTACGGCTTCACCTTGAATATTTATTTTCTTGGTCTAACAGATCCCTAGTGCAAGCTATCCCTAGTCTTATACATTGAAAAACTAATTGTGGTAGTTGACTCGCTTATGAAATAATGGTTGTTCCTTGCTCTACCATGCTAACCAAATGTTGATAGGTGGATAACATCAGGATAGTATTTTAGAAGTATTTATGCATAGTTAGTGCTTACAGATATGAAGGGTCATAGCCTATCGGGTGTACCTCTTCAATCTCAGATTTGGAAACATATGAGAATTTGTGATGTTTTGGGATTCAGAGTTTTTTATGAGAGATTTTTCTCTAGCAGAAAGCACTTTACATTTCTAAATGACTATTCCTTTTTTTGTATTTGTTCATATGCTCTTTGCAATTCAAATAGTGTTGTGAGTTTTTGAATTATATTACAATGATGTTTCTCTGCCCAATCCATGATGTGAAGCCTACATTCATCGCATTACATTCTGAGTTTTCTGTTAGTTTGGGATACTTTTATGGGTTTTAAATGAACCCAAAAATACTGCCGCCACATTGGAAAATTCATAATTCTTTGCATCTACATCTCTTGAAACCTTTTCATGGAAACCCTCCGGTTTGCCCTATTATTGAGGTGGCATCTTTGCAGAGACCCAGTTATTAGAGCCAAACCATATCATTGATACACAAAGTACCGAGACAAGACATGTAAATTCATATCCCATTTATCTTGTTGCATTCAAGAACCACCCTATAGAGGATGCCAAGTGGATGCCTACAAGATTATTTTGCTAGTACCTCAATTTGTTGACTACCTTTCTATCATACAATTGAGGACAATTGCGATATCAAGCAGGAGGGATGTTATGATCTTTCAATATTTAGTTGGGGATCTAGTATTTTGTCGCAGAGCTGATGCAGTGTGTGCTCGATGTTTGTATGAGTGTGTAGCAGTGTGTGCACCACTTATGCAATGAAAGTGTAGGAGTGTGCACAACACTTATGTGACAAGCAATGGTATGTGTAGCAATTTGTGAACCATCCATACACATGGTTGGATATATGGATATGACCACAAGTTCATTTTGAATTCAACGAAGTCAGTTTTGGATTTTGTTAGTTTATATCTCCTCCTAATCTCCTCTCTCTATGCCACCTATTGAGTGTTCCATATGCCTCCCATACCATCTCTTGAGATTGTAAGTGCCTTTGACTAAGTTCTTGTAGTAAATTGCTTGTCAAGAAAAGTAGCACAAATAAATCAAGTTAGCCCCTAATGGGCATACTTTGCTATTACTGAAACCTTTCCATACTACTATTTCTGGTTCATATTCTTGAAAGTTTGGGAAATAAATGCTTGATGCAAGTTGAAATATGCTGAGGATACTTTATTGACAATAAATTTTTAGTTGGTAATGATTGTTCACAATGCCTAGCTCTTGTTTCTCTTCTAATGCTTCATATGTGAAAGCAAAAGGGAAGAAGAAGAAAGAAGCACCTAGATATGTCAATATAATTGTCAATTGTTTTTGGTAAATCTCTTATGTGGACAAAGCTGACATCTCATTGTTTTGGTAATGAGCAAGTGGCATTAAACAATAATGATAGTCAATGAGACAGCATCTAGTAGATCAACCATGATATTTTTACAAAGAGCAAATAAAGCAGCCTTTGTTTAATGGCACAATGACAAAGCTTGTGAAGAAAAAACCATATTATTATTCTGATACAAAAAGGCTAGGATTGTCTAATTTCATTGCTTGCAATATACACTTGTATGGTTGATATTTATAGCCATTTGTAAGAGAGATACAATGGGAATTGCTCACAAAATTTGCAAATCGCGTCGACAACACAATGAAAATTATATACAAGAATATGCACAATCTTTCAAAACTCACAAAAGGAAAAGATGACATGCACACTAGGTGCAATCTCCCCCATAGGAGTGGTGCTTATCTTCCACTTTATATGTATTTGATTGATTCCACAATTTCAAGCAACAACTGATACAAGCTCATGTCCATCTTCTCCATGCATGAACTCGAGATAAGCCACACACACGCTTTCCAAAATAGCTTTCCTTTTCTAAAAATAGAGTTTGCTTTTTCCACTTTAGTTAATATGCTTAGGCTAATCCTCTAATGTTCCAAAAATTAAAATATGTACATGAGCATTTGTAATTTAAAAAACTAGGCTTTCCAAAGTAAGCCTTGTTTATTCCCCACATCACTAGTTGTGCCTTACATGCACAAAAATTCTTGTCGCCAATAGCCATCGCTCGATTAGTTGCTCTTCCCCTGAATTCACAACATCCATCAATAATGCAAATATTTCAAGCATGAGAAACCTTGGAATCAATCACCAATATTATTCAATCTTTTAGCATTTAAGCAATGAAAAATCAATAAATCATAGGTGGATGGTGCACACATGTGACACATACCATCGCATGGTGCACACACTACTACACATGCATAAAATGCCACAAAGAGTGGAGATCAGGAGGAGATATAGACTAAAAAGTCCCAAATTGACTTCATTTCAATTCAAAATGAAACTTGTGGCCTCTTGAACTCACCATTAGATAACACATGATGTGAAGTCCACTTTCATTGAATTCAAGTTGCAAGATGGAAGAGACTAAACAACATTCCCAAGATCAAAGAAGATCTTCAGTTCCATTGTTTGCTCAATAGAAGGTGGCATTCTAGGGGTTCCAAGGTAATCTGGAACCATTGATTTGGAAAAATATAATAGACTAAGTCACAACAAATGAACATGATAATGTGGCTAATCAATTGCAAAGCCCCATCGGTTGGGGAGAAAGCAAAGAAAATGGGATGGAGAATATAGATGTCGTCACTCTAGTTTGTAAGAAGTCATGCCTCCTCATGTTTTTGTTAAATGCAAGGTGGCCAAAAGGATTGGGTAGATAGTCGAGGGTTGATGAGGGACTAATTGCAAACAACATTAATTGGAGAAAGATACAATTAGGGGAGATTAAAGACCCACTTGTTAGAGGATACCTTGGACACTATGGAAAATCAAATACACACAACTATTCACATGAGAATCAAACAATTTTTATTTTACTAAAGACCATTTGTTGGGAATTTAGAGTTACAAGTGTGTATAAGGAAGCTCTTGCATTAATATGACCATATTTGTGTGTGCTTGAGATTGGCCTTGTGAGAGATATTATGTGTGAAGGTGGGAACACACTCTTAAATGTGAAGAAGGCCATTTTTTGATATATAATCACTGGGAACAACCCTTTGTATCGAGATAGGATAAGAAGGCCATGTGTCAGCAATCTTAGACTTTATATGTCTCATTTCATAGCTTACTAATCTTGGAAAAGTTTAAATCTCTTTTATATTCTTTGGAATTGGCGACTCAACAATTGTTTTCATCATTGGGATCTATGAGCACTCATCTTTTAAATTAACATGTCCTAGATACTCAACCAACTCCTTAGCAAAAAGCATTTACTTAGTTTTCCATATAACAAAATTTCTCTTAGCTTCTTTAAAACTTTCCTGAGATGAATATTATGTTCTTCTTCATTCTTAGAGTAGATCAAGATATCATCCAAAAAACCAAGAACTAAATCATCTAGATATTCATGAAAAATGTTATTCATTAATCACAAGAATGTGGTAGGAGCATTAGTCAAATCAAAAGGGAGGACCATATCCTCATCATGTCTGTAGTGAATAATGAATGCAGTCTTAAATATATCCTCTTCTTTTCATTTAAATCTAGTGATAACATGATTTAAGATTCATCTTTAAAAATACCTTGTTCTAAATAATTGCTCTAGCTCATCTATTCAAGGAAGTGTCACAAGTGAGAGTGCACAATGAAAGGAAAGCTCACAAAGGGCAATGAGAACACAAAGAACCACTAGTTCACTAGATAGATTCAACATATTATATGCTCATACCAACTATCAGCCTCATCATGTAAAGGCTTAAGTGATCCTCATAGTACAAGGGGCTGACCACCCATTATGGAGGACCCAAGTCCTCATCCTCTAATCTAAATCCCATCCAATATCCTCATCTACAATCATGTGAATATGGATTTAGACCCCTCTAATCAACTTGATGTAGAAATATCAATACTCCCCCTCAATATGGATGGGTAGCGTATTGCACAATAATCAAGTAATGTGAAATGGGAGAAGCTTTATTAGTTATAGGCTTATTACAAGGCTTTGGATAAGGACTATTGTAAACTAACACAACTCACTATATAAAGAGAGTGGTATGATAATTAATGACTCCGTAAAGTTTCTTGACCTTCTTGAACTCTCTGTACTAATACTTTGATCATCCTCACACAATGACTCAGTAATTTGCAAAACTCCAATGTCCCCTTAGAAGACCGTGAGTTGCTTTGAAATAGACCTTCAAACAATGTCCAATAATGTCACAAAGGACATACACTAGATAGACATATCACTCATATTAACTATTAGTGTTAGTATCACATGAAGCCATTGTAAGGTGATCCTCACAATACGAAGGGGTTGACAACCCATTATGTAGGAACCAAGTCCTCATCCTCTAATCCAAATCCATCCAATATCCTTATCCACCAATCATGTGAATGTGAATTTGTACCTCTCTTATCAACTTGATGTAGAAATCTCAATCAAAAGAGGATATTTGTTTTTTATGTTCTACATATTGATCCTCTATAGTCTATGCATAGAGGATATTTTCCATCTTCCTTCTTTTGAAATAAGATGGATATTCCCCATGGAGACACAATTGGCCTAATCAAGCCCTTCTTGAGAAAGTCCCCTATTTTGCCAAGGATTGGCTGTAGCCGCCATAGTGGCTTCCTCTTTTGAGTATTGGGCATCTTCCAGGGCTCGCATCATGTCTCTCTTTGCCTTGTCCTCCTCGGGTGTTTTCTCCTACTTTGCTTTGGTGCGCTCTCCACTCTGGTGTTGGACTATCTTGGGGCCCTTTCCATCCATTTGACTAGCAAATTCGAATAAGGCTACAATGAATAGCCCAATATTTGAATGAGCATTGGAGACACTCGAGTATTTTTTGGAAATTTCGCTAATCAGTCGAGAATATAGGAGATGATCCCATGAAATCTTGGTCCCCTTCTCAGCCGCACTGAGGGTGGCATAGAAATCTCTACTCATAGTGTTAGTCTTGACAAACAGCTACATCCACTCAAGATACCACACAAATTGCTATCATCTCCTCAAATCTTGGTCGTTATTGATGAAAAACTAGTTCTTTTGTGTCTCCGGGGGGCCGAATCCTGATTGAAGCTAAAAAACCTGTGCAATAATCTCATAGGAAAGCATGATATTTCCAATGAGCATACCTCTGCTACACCACACACCTAGATTCACTCAATCACACCTATTGACACCTAACCAGGCACACCATGTGTTCACACACTCACAACTTTAGACCTTAGGACCCTAGGCATCATCCCATTACATCAATTTGTCCTTCAGCCCTATCCATCAAAAATAGTAAAAGAAAAGCTCAATGCAAGAGACATCCGAATCCTCCTCATGCAAGGCATCATATAAGGACTATTGCTGGCAATGAGGCCCAAAAGAACTCATAAGGGTGCTGAAGAGATGAATTCAAAAATGCATGATTTTGCTGAAGCCAGAGGGTCCACAACACCCAGTATCTGATCCAATGGAAGAAAAGAGAGTACTAGGACAGAGGAGCTAGTAATCTACCAAATACACACACACACACGTGTGTGCATGTATCTATGTGCGTGCTTGCATGCTTGTTTGTCCCACACGTGTGTGCATGCATGCGTGTGTGTGTGTGTGTGTGTGTGTGTATGTGTGTGTGTGTGTGTGTGTGTGTGTGTGTGTGTGTGCGCGCACGCGTGTGTGTTTATTTATTTATTTTCTATGTTTCATGCAAACCTTCTATGTTGATTTACTAGTTTCCACTTTGCGATTGTTTGGTAGTTCACATGAGATAGATAATGATATATTATACCCTTCTTTGCCCAAAGAATAAGGTTGGAATGACATCTCCTTACAGAATGTGTCTTTGAATAAGCTGAGAGGTGAGTAATCCTCATTGTGGTCCATGACCTGCTATGATGTGTATAACACATGGCATAGTTTGTCTGTATACAAGTCATCATTGCTACAATCCTCATCAGTAACCTCATTGGTGCATGCATCTCTCTTGCTTGCCTCTAGTGCAACAATATGGCCAAAGGATGCATCATTTAGGATGATGTCATTCTCTTTATAAAGTGATGTTGAGATACGATCATAGAGTGCCTTCATTATTGGCAACATGGCCATTTGATTCCACTCATGTAACAATGTTTGAATACAAGTCTTCATTTAATCCCCACCAGTATAGATGCCTCATCCTTCAAAAATATTCATAATAGTCATTGTGCTTTCTTGACATTTACCATGACATTTATGACACTTAATTGTGTTAGCTTCTAAATGGGTTCAATTTTTCTATTCATTTGGAACACTGTATTCACACAAAGTTTTAGTAGTCTAAGTAACAAGATTGTTGATCATTTAGTGTTTGTAATTATTTCCCAAACATGATGTTACCACAAGAGAGACATGCATTGGAGTGTGTCAGTGATGGATTTCAAGTACTTTTGATTTTTGATTGAAGACCTTTTAAATGTTATTTGCCTTCTCTAAATCTTGCTAAGGAATGTTCTAATTGCCTTTCCTTCTGTTACAATTTATGCACTTTATCTTGTATTTGTTTGTCTATCAATCGCTGTTAGTGTACAAAACATCCAACTAAAAGCGTTGGTTTTTCGATTACTATGATGGAATATTTGCAACCGTCGAGTTGGGACGTCAAGTTGTGTAGGATGGGCTATCTATTTTGAATATCTTATCAAAAAGGGCATTTGATGAGTATTATTGAGAGAAAGGCTTCCATGAAATATTCACTGCAAGCTAATCTAACCACATGCTACCATAAAGAGGTTGAACATAAGTAGGTTGCAGATGATGACATGGATGATGAGGTCAAACACAAGGAGTTCAAAAATGATGTTACAGATGATGATGAAGAGATGATCGCATATAAGATGATGAAGGAGAAGTCGGATGACATCTCGATGACAAAAAATAAATTAATGCCTCATGTGACAATGATGGCTCATAGGGTTATGTAAAAAAACCATGCCAATATGTACCAATATGAAATCTCTCTTTAAATTTACTATTTCTTTAATAATCATTTTATTTAAAGGTAATTAATATAAACTTATGAATCTCATGAGCTTTCATATTTGTCTATAGGTAGTGCAAAAGGAGGAAGAAATGATTGCTATCTTTGTTTCCTGTGTCACTGCCATAACAGGGAAGGCCACACCTTCAAAATTAGTTCTTGCTAGTTCTATCAATACTACACCAATGAAGGACACAACTGTAGAAGCACTCCCTTCTTCCTTAATATCTACTATACTAGCCTAAGCACCTTTATGTTTGGTTGATATGTTGAGCTCTAGGAAAACTTTTTAAGAAATGGAAGAGGCAATCAAGAAATCCACCCAAATACTTCACCAAATTCTAGCATGTTGATTCAAATGGAGCAACAAAGTTTAGTTTTTTGGTTTGTTGCAAGCTCACATGAGTTAAAGAGGTGTGAAGACAAGATCTTAGCTATCATACAATTCTGTAAATATGGATACATTGGAGCAGTGGGAAGCTCATTTCATGTTAAGTTTGCCACTTGATAGCAAACTCAGTATTTTCCATGTAGGAGAGAGGAGATCTCAATCCTCTCCAACCCTAAGAAAGAGGTTAATGATAGAGTAATCATGGCCATCCTTAGATACTTTGATTGAATCTAATGATCTAATGTTCATTATTTTTTGGTGTAGTATGATTATACCACAATTTCCTAGATCAATACAAAGCCATGTATATATTCTCGATTCCCTTCTTTTTGTTATAGGAAAGTCTCATAATGGATGTTTTTACTTGGTTGCAAACTCTAAATTTGGACTATGTGTGAGTTATCTTTATGGCATATTACAAGGTGCAAGTAGCATCACAACCTTATTTTTACTCTTACATTAGTAGGATTGTGTCAAATAATAATTATTCTCAATTGGTCTTATAGCTCACATTGGAGTTTGTTAATTTTAAACCATCAAGCCAACCATTTTTATTTTGTCAAATTGATTGTAGGCTATCATTGCATGTGTTAGCTAGTAAGTGCACTCTTAATATGTTGTTACTTCCATATTATGTGTTCTATGCAATATACATTATGATGACCAAGTCACCAGCAACCTTGATATCTGTTATAAGGGTAGTTCACACAGCATGAACGTGACTTGCTAGACACAATAGAGCTCAAAAGATGCAAAGTAGTGGAGTGAAAGGATGGGCATAACTATGTGTGGAGTGTGCTATAACTTCATGTTCCTATCATACAAAAGCATGCTTGTAGCTTCCATACTTTGCCTCCAAGTAATTCAGACTACAAAAACCGCAAGCATGTTGAAACTCCAATTCATGTCGGAGCTAAAAACATACCAATTCATTATGACACCTACAACAATCAATGGTACAACTTTGACCACATTTGGAGCAACTTCCCAAAAAATCTAAATCTCCATGAAACAAACTTCATATATTGGTTTCACCATTCCCTATTGTACACTACACTAACCAATATATAGTAAAACCAATGATAGAGCATGCACCTTATAAATTAGTTCAACACAATGCCCTTTCCTTTTCATGAATATCATTCATTTCAATGACCACTTCGTTATGGTAGGCCTCATGACTTTTTTAGTCTGTTACAAAATAAAATGAAACTTTATATTGTGTATGTGTGTGTTCCTAACCAATCACCAAAGTATGATATGTGCATGCCTATAGGAAAATAAGGCCAGTTAGGAAAACATTATCTCGCTCCCAACCTATATGTTTATGCCACCTAATCTCCTTCATCTTGCCTTCTTGTGTATCTTCACCACCCAAGTGCACCTCTTCCTCTCCTACTTCACATCCTCTATCTTACTTTGACCCTCCTCTTAGCATCCTTTCACAACATGTCCCCATGATTTTCTCTTCTCAACTGCTAGGCTTTGTATCATGTAGCATGCTATCTTTCACTTTTGCTATATATCACATGATCTTGGCAAGAGCAATGAGATGCTTTAGTGTCTAGCCTCTATCTCCAATGAGATGATCTCTCTCTCTATCTCTCTCTCTCTCTCTCTCTCTCACACACACACACACATACACACACACATGCACACACACACAGACACACACACACACACACACACACTTACAAAAATATAAAATTAACCATGTCCAAGAATTTATGAGCCACCAAAATCATGATCAAAGGAACAAAGAAAACTAGAGAGAGAGAGAGAGAGAGAGAGAGAGAAAAGAGTGATGTAGCATGGGGTCCAATTTGCCCCCTCTAGACAGTGACTCTTGCTTCCCATCTAGGGTATTCATAATTGTATAATCCAAAAAGCAAAGAGCCTATAATAGTACATTTGGAAGTATTCCTTGTCACAATTGGAGGGATTCCTCAACAATCAAATGCAAGTATAGAGAAGCATGTGGTATTGAGGGTCTCCAAGGTTGGAGCAAGCAGCCAACTTAGTCATTTCCATCAGCATCGTGGCTTAAGTGTGCAATTTCTTGCATGACCAATGGGTCCACTCTAATGTAATGGTTGGTAGTGTCTCTCATGTGTGAGAATGGATTATGGACTAGTCCTTGTGTCTTGATGTTTGATGGGTCAAATGCAAGGGAGTCTATTGAAAGACCCTAGGAATAATGTATGATTCGTGATGTAGTTGGTTGGATGGGTAATTGGTTTTGATAGACAGCATTAAGATGGTTGTTCTTAATTTGTACCTCACGAGTAATTTTAAGAAGAGGGGTTCAGAGTGTTGTTTTTGTAGGGAATTAGACTGAGATTTTGCTCCTATTCTAGTGTCATTGAGCTCATTGCAAAAAGTAATGGTTTTGGTTCTTGTATGTGAGTCTTTTAAGATCCTATCCACACCATTAACAAGACCCTAAAAAATGTCTAGATTGTTTGAGAAAAACTCAACAATCATGAGAGGTTTGAGCTTGAGTTGAGCATGGAATTATCCTATGCCCTTTGGATCCATTGGTATGGTTATTGTCTTGCTGTAATATTTGTGCCTAACATTTCTTGCACAGTGAATATCTGTGTAGGGCTATATAGTAGGTTGAAGACATCATCATTGTGCTTGTCCTTTGTAGCATTTTCGTAGTAAAGATGTGCCACTATATTCCATTGTGGAAATGGTCAATCCATTAATTGGTTTAGTGAGCTCATAGTAGCACACACGCTTTCTCAAAAAGGAAGATAGCATTGTAGAGAATAGAGATGGCTCCAAGAAAATCCATGATTCTTTGGTAGGGTGTCTAAGAGAAACAACATGAATGCTTTTCCTATGCTTGCATTGCTAGATAAGAAGAATTGCAAATGATGGTTTGGATTCACACAATTTTTTAACATTATATCTTCCGAGACAACATGTTGCTCTCATTCAGTTTTTGGATTGAGGTGTAATGTTTTAAATTTTGGAATGGGTTTGTATGTAAATTGTGCAGATTGATGGAATTGGTTTGTTTTAATTAGAAAGTTCAATTTTCTTACAAGATGAAATGCTTTATCATAGCTGTTTACAATTGAGTTTGTGGATGAATTGGTTGTGTAGTTAGTTGCACTATTTGCAGCACCGAAGCACTTATTTTGTCGAAATGGTTTTGTCATCCTCTATTGTGGCTTCTTCATGGTTGTACATGTGATGCCGTGTGGGAAATTCATCGCCCAAGAAATGTTCTTTGCATGTGAAAGGCAAGTAAAGCAAGCAAAGCTCAATGTATTGGTTCTCTAGATCTTTGGATTTGTTGTACTTGTTGAAACATGTAATCTTTGGGTGCTTCCTCTTTCTAGCTTGGGTGCATGTGACTATATAACCACTGGCAAAGGACACAAGGGATATGTTTTGCAACATCAATTTGCATAGGAGGTATTTGCTGAAGAAACGTCAGTACTTGCCGGGTCCATTTCCTCTAATTTTGTTTGCCATTTCAATAGCAAGGTGCACTTGTCCAATGGGCTTGTGTTGATATATAAAAACTCTTAGCTACTACTTATCAGAGGCAATGACAAAGTCAAGTAAATATCTTTCTACCATTGATGTGTTGTGTGTTGAGTATGGCATTCCCAATCTTGCATACTCATTAGTAGGGGCATCTATGTGTAAGCATTGCGATAACATTGTCTTGACTACCTTTGTTGTGTCCTTGTCAATTTTTGTAATTTGTGAAGGGTAATAGGATGCTACTTCATGCGGTTTTAGAATGAATTGAACATCTATGTTGGACCCCTAAAGTTTTGACTATGTATGTGTGTATGTGTGTGTGTGCCATGCGCACATGTGTGTGTGCATACATGCGTGCCACATGTGCACATGCATTCGTGCACACACACACACATGTATGTATAGGATCGGATTGAAATTATTTGTAAACATGCAATTTATTGCGATGACACAATCGCTCTCTGAAAGGGCTTGTAACATGAAACCCTATTTGGGATGTCATAAAGACATAGCCAATCATGAGCATTATTTTCCTAGTGGGTAATTATACAGAAAAACACACTTTCATTTTATTTTGTAACACCCTAAAAAACACATAATAAAAACTTGGGACATTTTAAAACATAAAAACTTTGGTCAAACAAGTGAAACCTCATTGTCAACATTTGCATGTGTTTTAAGCTTCCACAAGGTAAGCCAAAAACACATGAGAAGGCATGGGGGAGGAGATTAGTTGGCATAAATAAGCATATAGGCTTGGAAGGAAAATATGTTAATGCTAATGAGTATTATTTTCCTTACACACTAAAACACACTTTCATTTTATTAGCATTGCCTACAAGTGTAGTGCTCTCGTTCACTTTTTTTCAAAAGTGTCCCTCTAATCATTTTATGCCAAGTCTTATCGCATGCCCATTCTAATTATATTCTCTCTCTCTCTCTCTCTCTCTCTCTCTCTCTCTCTCTCTCTTTAAAGTAAACTCTTTTTAAACCACTTTACAAAGCACATAAACTCTCTCTCTCTCTCTCTTCCCCAAAATGAACTCATGAGTTTCCTCCAACATTTCATAAAAAATCAAATAACAAAGGCAGTGTTATCGAGCACGCCATGTGCTCTCTTGTTTTTTAGCACACTAAGAAACACATAATAATAAGGTGAGGCCTACCCAAAGAAAATGGGGGAATGAGGGCGAGGACCTGGGAGGAGGAAGACAAGGGGCAAGGAGATGAGCAAGGTGAGTAAGAACATGGGAGGAGAAAGGCTAGGGTGCACTAAATACTTGATGGCAAGTCCCAACTATCCTACAAAGTAGCCAAACCTTAGCTTAGATGGAAATCTTTGTTCAGTGCAAAATCCATGTCCAATTCTAGCAAGTATCTGACTATTCAATTCTAACCTCACAACTCCAAAGGAGTCCTGGCACGATAGAAACCAACCAAATCTGCCCTGGCAGCTCTAAAAGAGTCCTAATATGATAGAAACCAACCAAATTTGTCATAATAGTTCTAAAAGAGTCTTGGTAGGATAGAAACTAACCAAATCTGTCCTGGTAGCTCCAAAAGAGTCTTGGAAAGATAGAAACCAACCAAATTTGTCTTAGAAACTCTAAAAGAGTCCTGGTAGGATAGGGACCAACTTTAAAGGAGTCTTGGTAGGATGAAAACCAACCAAATTTGTCCTAGTGGGTCTAAAAGAGTCTCACTAGGATAGAAACCAATCACATCGGTCCTTCTAGCTCTAAAAGAGTCTTGCCAGGGCAGAGACTAGCATTACCACCAAACCCTAATTGTCTCTGGCACTACGAAGAAAGATTATAGTAGGGCAACTTTCTCTCTGGGTAGCTTTTAGGCACCTTGGTAGGAGAAATCAATAGAGGCATCTTTGAGAGGAAGAGAGACAACAAGAACACTTTCTAGTAGACGAAACCCAACAAGGCAACCTCTTCTGGCAGCTCTAAGCGATAGGCGATTTCACAAGAAGTGCTTTGGCTAATAGGTGACTAATCTAATGATCTCTTAGAAGCCTTGGGTTGGACGTAGGCAATTGGGATAACTCTAGGAAGATGAAAAGCAACTAGACAATGGGGACGAGCATTTTCTGAGCGAAATCTTCCGAGCGTCCGAGCAAAGGAAAAAAAAAGCTTCCAACTATGCATAAATATGGCAAAAATCGATCAGAAGAAAACATAGTTTCACTTAGAAATATGCAAAGTATTATAGCAATGCCTATTTTATACAAAAATCTTTAGGTGAATCTATAGGAATGGTGAGAGCATAATGGGATGGCTTTTGAAGAAACCCACATGTAGAGTAGACTTCTCTATGAAAATTCCCTTATGATCCTTCTTACAACTTTTACTTAATAGGGGGTGACATTGAAAACCCTCTCTCAACCTATCTTCATGAAAGAGTTTCTTCAAAGAAAACTCATTGAAGCAAGTCATCCAGGTAGTTTCGCCAGCGAAACCCCTTTGAAGCAAGTCTCCCAAGGTAGTTTCGCTGGCGAAACTACCTTGGACAGCACTTTTAAAAGTGACATAACTTTCATATCCAATGTCCAAATATAGTCATTCAACCACTCAAATTGATCGGAACACCCCATTTGAGCACATCTATGGAGTTATATTTTGGAAAATCTTTCATATATAGTATTAAATATTACATGTATTTTATGAGAGTGATATATAAGCCCAAGTTAATACTTATTTATAGTAATTTAAACTTCTTTAGAAACATGTCCATAAATATGCTATAAAAACACTAAAAAGATATTGCCATATGATATAAATGTGTTAGTAAGTAATTATATATGCATAGTATTATTACATTGAGAGTGACTATGAGGAATGTTTCTTAAAGGAATCAACACTTTTTTAAGGTAATAATAGGGGTACAAAGGGATGTCTCTAAATAAGAAAATTAGGTTATGTAAAAATGAATGAGTGACTAGTCTGTATATTTTTATGATAAAGGGATCTAGTTCTAGTGAAAATAAAAGTGTAAAAACCATGTTTCCTAAAGAAAAACATTTTTAAAAATCTCTTGAAAAACACGCTCGGATAAACCTGCTCATAGGTTTTTGCTCGTAAAATTGACGCATCCACTAGACAATCTACTAGAGAGATTTGGCAGGCCTCCAGTAGCTTCAAAACAATTAGGCAACTAGTCTAGAAGCCCTGGTAGGCTCTAGCAAGGCACGAATCAGCAAAGCTGGGCTCTGGGAAGGTGCGAACAACCAACTAACGCCAAAAAAGACTTGCCTTGGATATATATAGTGCCCTAAAATAGCTAGGCACCCCTTTTCTTGGCCTCAAGTCATCTAATTTTGGAAAAGCTACCTTTGCTTGTCCTGCAAGTCATCTTATCCAAACTTAGCCTCCAAGCCCGATTAGCAAAAAGGGATGTTTACCCCTCTCTAACCTTCAATCCCTTGCTTTGGCCCATTGAGCTTTGCTTTTAGCCATTTAATTCATCAAAAGGCCATGGTATTCACCAAAAATTACCCCAAGGTATAGAATTCCATGTCTCGGTGACATAGCCCCTCCTTAAAAATTCAAACTTTCCCATTTGCATCGAGCTTTTCGCTTTGTTCCATTAGAACCTACAACAAAAGTTTCAAACCAAGTGAAAGCTCATAGCCTAGTCCAAAAACATAACTAGGCATCATTCCACAAACAGTGTAGATATACATGTTCATACAGACAAACTACTCTGTATGGCCATTCCATAGGTATCCTCTCGTGGACATCCCGTACGATCTAGAGCATAAAATACATCAAGAGCATATGAAAGCATTCGATGCATGAAAACATACAATCAATGTGTATCTTTTTTTTTCATATGGCCATCTTGTAGGACCTATATATGTTCCCCTTGATATGCTACCCTCTTTTATATGGCCATCCCTCAAGACCCACAACTTGTTGAGAGACCATGCTCAACATCAAGTGATTACATGTGAATAGCACTAACACATATAGAGTGCTATAAAGGAAAGGGTAAGATGCCCTCATCCTAACCCTAAATGGGTTTGTATATATTCTACATTTTCAACTAAATCTAGTGTATAGTTAGTCATTTGTGGTGTGCTCTCTAGCTGTGCCCTCTCTCCTCATCTCCACTCTTCTCCTCTCCCCTCTTCATAGTTTGTCATGGTATCAGAGCATCCTTGCCTTCTGCTAAGGCATTGCGATCCGTGAGAGAGTGTGAGAGATCGATCGATTGAGAGTTCTCAACTGATTGCGAGTTCATTATATTCTCTTCCATTGAGATAATTTCCGTCCATTTGGTGAGATATTTGAGTCATTTGAGATAATTTGTTCCATTGAGTGATAGAGAGATTTTCGTTAATCTCTTTAGATTTCTTGAGTGTTTTCTTTGATTTATTTGATAGACTTCATTGAGAGAGAGAGAGAGTTTGAGTGTTCTCTGAGTTTGGAAGCAATTGAAGGTCTGTGTGAGAAACTTCTCCTCCATTTTCGGCCTCTTTGATTTTTGCCATTTTCAGCAAGAAGGCCTAGTTCCTCCAGCAGATACTCTAATAGCCACCGTAAGCAAGCCTTGCAGTAGCAAGTCTTCTACCTATTCTCTTGCAAAAGTTGAGACGAGCTACTGAACAGTCGACTCCTGCAAAAAAAGCCTAAGCTGATTATCTCCAAGGTTCTAGCCCCAGTTATAGCAGGGCCAAAGCGCTCCATCCAATGGCCTCCATGACAGCCAACTCCGAGCTCTACATCAATGACCACGACTCACAGACTCAGCAGCGGCTCTCCTCCAAACCTCTCTACGAGGAGCCTAGCGCTGCAATGACGAACTGCACAGTCGACATAATAGCTCCTCTTTGCCCGACTGCAACAAGAGGTTCTACAAGTAGTAGCAACTCACTAGGCTCCTCACATGGCGCTCAACCATCTTTGCCCACCACAGACGCTCTCCAACTATGCTCCAGCGGCTATCTCAACTATAGCAAACTCCAACAAGCTGGCTCTTCCAAACGAGACGTCACGCTCAGCCGCCACGCTTGCAAACACAAGTAGGCAACAAAGCGGCCTCTCCAACGCCAAGAGCTCCATCAACCTCAGACCAAGAGACCTCCTTCCTACGACTCTACATAAAGACCAGCTGTAATTTAGCCTCCTCGCTCTAGCACATCAAGCTCATGGGCTAGCTCCAACCAGCGTGGATCTCTTATGCCAATGAACGAATACCAACGCATGTTCCAAGGCTCGACCAGCCTCACCGAGTGAGCCGACGCTCATCACAGGCGCCTCTACAAACTACTCCAAAGTAGATCATGCCTCCATGAAGACGAAGAGATGAAAAAGGTTTAGGATGGCGTCGCATGTTGAGGAACGAGCTCACGGGCTCCCTCGACACATAGCCAGCGCCACCTATGGCTAACAGCTCTGCAAAGTCCAAGCCTTTTTGTGCTGTGGATGAAGGAAGGCTCTTCAATAACCCAAGTGTCCACGAGCCATGATGGCTACCTCTACGATGAAAATTTCCGAACATCATCGGAATCTCAAAGATTTGGGTGGTATCTCTACGATTCTGTCCATTGTTATCCTCAACTCTGCCTTGACACATGGCACACCACTTCTAGCTAGTTATCATAACACATGGCACCATAGCCATGGTCCATGTGGCAACCCTATCTTAACTGCCATGTCATCATCCTCATGAGGTACCACATCAACATCCCTAGAATCCATGCCACATCATCTTCTTATCCTTATCTGCCACGTCAACGGTCCAACTGTCAATGCCACATCACCAACCACATCAGCATCCACGTCAACATTGACCAATCAAACCTTGGATTAGTCAACTTGACCATGGTTTGGTCAACCTAACCCGGGGTTAAGTCAATCAGTGCCACCTCAGTTGTCCAATCAGCACTAACCCCTGTAGGCACAATCCCTAGCCAGGCACACTATGCACACATTGCATGTGACCACTCCTACCACCTCAACACAAGGCTCCACAGACACAATCCTTGCTAAGCATAGTCACTCCATGTGACCCCCTGATTGCCACACCATCATTGAGCACATTTGCACTGCTTTTGCCCCTCCACCTAGATCAAGCCGTATCTATTGATCCAAGAAGAATTTGAGGGTGCTCCACACTCGATTTTTAATGCTCTATGCACTCGTCACATCACACATATTTCGGTGTAAGTATCACTCACTTTTGAGCCTCAACGAGGACAAATCCACTTCCTACATGCACATAATCTCTACATCGACACATTTGACCCAGCACATAAAAAGACTCAAAGAAAAGAAATTATTTGTTGTTCTTTCATCAATCGACGGTTGGTATAGATCTAGATCAGAGTAGACCAAATCGCCATAAAGGAGACGATTTGAATTTCTCAAAGTTGCCAATCTAAGCCATGCCCAAAAATTCCCGACTAGTTCCTACTCGGAGTCAGTCCCTATGCTTACATACGGTTTCACATCATCACATTAACTGAAACCTGACATTCCTTAGTTCAGTGAGCAGACTTCAGAGTGTTCGAGGCATTGCCGATTGATCAGTGGAGAGGTAGCACATGATTTGATTTTGCACACACATGCCATCATTGTAAAGCCTATTTGGCTATTTCACGACCTTGTGCACATCATCTCAAGCCTTGTAAAGCCTCTTGGCTATTCCCGACGTCATTTGCCACAAGCCTTGTAATTCAAATCGGATTATATATATTGCAGTTCTACCTTCATCGTGACATTTCAGATTTTACTTGCCATAGTGTTTTGCAGTTGATTCAAACAGTGATCTTCACGACACTTTGAGTACTTTTCTTGCACCATGTCTATGACTAGCAACCTCAATCTGGAGGCTTTTGCTAAGCTAGACAACTCTAATTACGGCACATGGAAATAGCGAATGGAGACCATTCTTATACTTCAGGACAAATAGGACTATGTCAATGGATCTACACCTAGACCATTGGACGATCTAGCCAGTAGTAGCTCTACTCCACTTGTTGTCATCACAACACTAGTAGTGGGATCTCTAGCTTCACAAACAGTTTTTACACCTGTAGCAAATTTTGCCTGTGCTCGGTGTAGACCATTGGATGATCCAGCCAGCAGTACCTCTACTCTTCGCACAGGTAGAATGGGATAAGAAAGATAAGTATGCATATCATCTGATCAAGCAGAATGTGGAAGATGTCATGCTAGGATAGCTCAACACCGTCAAGACATCAAAGAAGCATGGGATATGTTTGTAGCTCTCTATGAGTCTAAGAACACTTCCAGGATTCTCACACTGAGAAATCAAATCAACCAGAGAAATCAAACCAACCAGGATTCTCACACTTAGAAATCAAATCAACCAGAGTTTCCGCAATAGTAGCAGCGAAATCAGTCATGCTTACATACTCAGGAGTAAAGATTATAATAATCAACTCGCAGTAGCAGGAGAGACCATGAATCCAGTAGAAATGGTTCAAGTCATCCTGAATGGACTAGGAGAGGGATACAAGAATCTAGTCCAAAGTATTGCCATTCAACGGCAAATTCCGACACTGGAAGAACTTCAGTCAGTGCTACTTGGTGAAAAACTCAGGACTCAGACCATTCATGCATGCAAAGGTCATTCTAATGATTAGGCATTCATAGCTTCATATAGAAGCAGAGACAGAGGTAGATCATTCTAGAGAAGTGATTATCATTAGCAACAAAGTCATCATTAGCAAAGTTAGAATCAGCATCAGCATCATCCTCAGTAACATCAGAATCAGCAAAGAGGAAATCATTCTAACCGAGAAAGATTTCAAGGACAAGGGAATGCATCCACCAACATGTCAAACATCCAATGCAACTATTGTCATAAGTTTGGACACTATGAAAGAGATTGTCGCACAACCAAGGCGGTCAATCCAACAACAATCGAGGAAATTTCCATGGAGTCACAGTTATTATGCAAATGAACATGGGAATATGTTTCTTGCAAACAAGGAAATGCAGAAGATTGATACAGTGTGCCTAGATACTGATTGCAATTTAAAAGAGGATTTCAGCTATCAAGTCGACCAAGCAGATCAGGATCCTTGGTACATCGATAGCAGTGCATCATCTCATATGACAAATCATGAGGAATGGTTCACAAGGATGAAACCATTAGAAAGTCAAAAGAATATCATCTACACATTAAATAATACACCAAATCCAAATCAAGGGACAGGCATTATCCCCATGAATAATTTTACTAGTATGAAAGGGTTGGTGAAAGATGTACTCTACATTCTTAAGCTCAACAAGAACCTCTTGTTCAGTAGGTCAAATGATAGAACACAACTACTGAGTCATCTTTGACAGAGATGAATACACTATCAGAGACAAATCCAAAAGATTTCAGCTAGTAGGAAAAGGAGTCAAGGAAGGACACTTGTACAAAATGCTAGCTACAGTACCAAATTTGCATGCCATGTTAGCTCAACCACAACAGATGCCACTATTCGCAAAATGGTACAAGAGATATATATGGTCATGTCAATTTCAAAATCTTGCTAGATCTCAGAAATCAAAATATGACAATTGGGATTCCTAAGCTATAGTTTCTTGGAAAAGTTTGTGAAGCATGCTACTTTGGCAAATAAAAGAGAACCAATTTCGACAGAAGTACCTCTCGAGCATGAAGTATTCTTGATTTGATACATACAAATGTATGGGCTTATGCCCAGACCTGCAGCATCAATGGTTCACTTAACTACTTGACTTTCATCGATGACTACAGCAAATATTGTTGGGTCTACTTTCTGAAAGAGATCTGAAGTGTTTTCCAGATTTCAAGAATTCAAAGCCATGGTAGAAAACCAGACAGGTAGAAAGATCAAAGCCATGAGATTAGATAGAGGAGGTCAATATATGTCTTCAACATTCATGAACTTTTGCAGAAGTCATGGCATTCGAAGACAATTCACTTGTGCGGATACTTCTTTGCAAAATGCAAGAGCTAAAAGGAAGAATGGGATAGTGCTAGAGCAATGCTTAGTGAGAAGCATCTTTCAAATCAATATTGGGCAACAGCAATAGCCACTGCAGACTACTTGCTTAATCAGCTTCCTACCGAACCGATTCAGGGTATAACACCTTATGAACACAAGCCACGCATTGGGCATCTTTGCATATTTGGTTGCATAGCATATGCCCACATACATGACAATCATCACAAAAAATTGGATGCGAAGTAAATGCATCATGGTTGGTCACAATAAAGAAAGCAAAGCAAACAAGTTATATGATCCCATCAACCGTAAGGTCATTATCTCCAGAGATGTAATATTCAATGAGGAATCAAAATGAAAAACCTCAGATACAAAGGAGATAAATGCACCGATTGCACAGTCATTATAGAAAAGGTTGATGAAGGAGAGCAAGAATTGCCAGAAGCACCCCAAGTAGAGCCACAGCAACTCAGACGGTCTATTAGGGAAAGTAGACCTCTAGCCAAATTGACATATGCTCAGAAATGCAAAGCAATTCAAGTTGAAACCACTAACTATGCTCTTATGACTACCATCATGGCTACAGAAGAGCCAGTGTACTTCTTTAAAGATGCAATAGATAAGCCAGAATGGCAAACTGCTATGAATGAAGAAATGGATGCTTTATATAATAATAATACTTGGGAATTATATGACCTTTCACTAAAAAAGAAGGCCATAGCAAACAAATGGGTATACAAAGTGAAGTACAATCCAGATGGAAGTATTCAAAGATACAAAGCCAGACTAGTTGCAAAAGGACTTGCACAGCAATATGATCAAGATTATGATGAGACTTATGCTCCAATAGCAAAGATGGATTCCATACGGTTCTTGATATCACTAGCGACACTCAGCAGAATCAACAGAGGAAATGTGTATGAGCTCGATGTCAAGAATGTATTTCTCAATGGTTATATAGATGAGGAAGTCTACATACAACAACAGCAGGTTATTTTGAACCAAGAAAAGAGAATCAGGTTTACCATCTCAAGAAAAGTCTCTTTAAAGCAAGCACCCAAAAGTTGGTACAGCAGAATCAACAAGCATTTTCCTGATTTGGGATACATGAAATCCAATGCAGATCCTACTCTGTACTACAAAGTTCAAGGGAAAGACATTACTATTGTACTTTTGTATGTAGATGATCTGATTATGATCGAAAGCAAGGATAGCTTCATCAAAAGGCTAAAACAAGACTCATCTCTGCTGCAAAGTTCGACATGAAAGATCTTGGACTTATGTACTATTGTCTTGGAATTGAGTTCTGGAGAGATTCAGACAGCACCTTCATGAGTCAACTCAAATATGTTGACAATCTCCTGAAGAAGTTTCATATGGTAGATTGCAAGATTGTAGCCACTCCCATGCAACAGAGTTTGAAACTTACTAAAGATTCAAAAAAGCCTACAATCAGTGACGGGCACTATAGGCAGCTCATCGAATCTCTTATATATTTGACTATCACATGACCGGATATCTATTATGAAGTGAGCTCACTAGCACAATTTATGACAAATCCAAAGCAATCTCACTAGAATGCATCCAAAAGAGTCTTGAGATACATCAGAGGTACAAGACCGTTTGGGATAGAGTACAGAGGAAGTCATCCACAGTTGCATGGATACTGTGACAGTGACTATGCTAGAGATCATGAGACTAAGAGATCCACACAAAAATATGCATTTTTCCTTGGTCAAGGTGCTATATTATGGTTTTCAAACAAACAACCAACTGTTTCTTTGTCTTCTGAAGTAGAATATAGACACTCACTACATGTGTATGTGAAGCTATACGGCTCAAAGGACTATTGTTAGAAATAGATTACTTTGATGAGTCAAAGCCGACGACAATATACTATGATAATCAATCGACTCAATCATTAACCAAGAATCCAGTATATCAATCCAGGACAAAGCACATTGATGTCAGAGAGCACTTCATCAGAGAAAGAGTGTTACTTGGTGACATCACACTGCAGCATTGTGATAGCAAAGAGAATGTTGCAGACATCTTTACCAAACCACTCGATAAAGAGCTTTTTAAGAAACACCGACAAGCTCTTGGTTTGATGCAGAGGAAGGAGATTCCCATTAAAGGGGTGTGATGGAATATAATGCCCAGTCCTTCTTCGATTCTCCAAAATCATCATCTTGAGAAAAGGCCTACTTTATGATGTTGATCTTGAGGGAAGGTGTTGAGAGACCACACTCAACATCATGTGATTACATGTGAATAGCATTAACACATATAGAGTGCTATAAAGAAAAGGGTTAGATGCCCTAACCCTAACCCTAAATGGGTTTGTATATATTCTACATTTTCAACTAAATCCAGTGTACAGTTAGTCATTTGTGGTGTCCTCTCTAACTATGCCCTCTCTCCTCATCTCCACTCTTCTCCTCTCCCCTCTTCATATTTTGTCACAACTAGTGGTACATCATGAGTACACACACAAGAACTTCATGCATGTAGACAAACATCCAATCCATACTTTTCACATGTGCTCCTTACAATTATTTACCTTCATCTTATGGCTATAGGGGACTGTCCAAATCTATCATGGCAACTAAAAGAGTCTTAGCAAGAAAGAAACCATCAATAATCTATGGTATATTAGGAACATATTTCACAAGTTCGCCATCCAAACCACACATATTCACAAGAATATCATAGAAAGTGAACCAACCAACTTGGCATCAAGTGACATGAGAATTATGTGGCAATAAGACCACAGTTTACCACTTCTTGTTTTTGTTCTAGCAGGTAGGCCATCCTCCGTCTCGATGGTAGCAGTGATCACTGTATACTATCCTTTCTCAAAAATACAGGTAACACGGCATCATAAACAATGCTTCAACTTGCATTGCACAATTGGTGTTGCATATGTATATGATTTGCAGAGCCCAAGGATAGCAAAACATATCCAAACACAAAACCATCTCAACAGATTTGGCAAACTCTGCCATTTTCTTACATGTGCCTGTATATGCAAGATTACAAGATAAACAAGATATACGTGCAATATATGATTTGGTAGAGCTGTAGGTAACTAACTCATATTACCATGTACAAATAGTCTGACAACAACTATACACTAATCTAGAAGTCTTGTTGTAGATAGACCATCAACATGCAGTACCTCGGGTGAATCAATAATGCCACCAAGCGACCTCTAGATATCCAAAGCATTCTATACTGAGTGAGTGGAGGTGCTACCCCCTCTTGAGCATTAGACAATGCTCCAACCAACACTCTACTAAGCCTAAAAGCTACAACTTAAGTTGGTGGCTCAAATTGAAAAGTAGAGTTGCATCAACAACTGAGGTGAAACTCCCAGTTCACCCTCCTCCATCCACATCACATCCAAATAGTGATGAGAAAATTCTACCAATGTGTGCCAATAACTGTTCTCAAATCAAGATCTCACCTTGTTAGTCTGTCTCTAGATGTTCCTCATGAGGCATATACTTTGGCACATCATGTGTTGTCACTGCACAACATCTTGGCTGAATTCTCTTAGCAACCACAAGCCTCACCTCCTGAGGGAGATGGTGATATCCCTCATCCTAGCATCATCCATAACAACCACTGGTCTCAATCCCTTGAGAAAGTTGGTGACATCCTAGGAACGAAACAACTGAATCTGGCCTTCGGGAATACCAAAAGACCATGAATAGAATATAACCATCAAATACCATAATTTCAGCCACTTAGGGAACTATTACAGCCAACCAAAAAACAATATAGCCAAACAAATAATCATAGAATATACACAAGGAGCTAGATTGCCCATGTCATGAAGCTAGACACTAGATTGGCCCTAAAACTTAGTGCCCCTTTTGGTATTTCTTTACTATATTCAAATGGCAAAAGATTACAGCAGATATACGTCTTTGATAGATAACCAAGAACAACCAATTGAATACCCAATGGCAAATTATAACTATCCCAGGAGCATAGTATCCAACCCACATAACAGCGTCCCCTAAAAGCAATGTGCCACTAACTGAATTTTCCCTCTGTTAGGGTCATAACTTTAACATATGAGAACACTCTACTTCAGAAAGATAGTGCCCACCCTTTTGTGGGTATAGGTCCATAGCCAAACATTTTGGGATGTTGAAAAATGTAATGGCCTTGAGGCCAAAACTAGCCTAAGTTAGTGTAGGTTAGGTTTAAATAGTATATAAGCCCACCTCACTCCCATTTTACATACTTTTGATGTGACATCTAATCCTATGTACTCTCCCTCCTTCCTCCTCCTTGCAACCTACACACTCTCTCTTCCCCAATCTCTCTCTCTCTCTCTCTCTCTCTTCATTCCCTCTTCCATCTGCTCTTCTACCCTCTTCTTCTCATCTACCCCTACCCCCTATTTTACAAAGCTCCGACCCTCAAGGTTGGGAGCGCTTGAAGGGAGAGCCCGTGCAAGTGCAAAGGTTCGTACTCATCACGGTCATGGATCTAGCACAGGCCTCCATTCCTAGGCACTGTGTTGTGGTAGATAGGTGCTGCAACATTTCTAAATCGGTGAAGCTCGTCAGATTGATGAAGCGCATGGTGGTGAAGTGCAAGGCTATTGGTCGAATAGGTTGGTCTGGCACTTGTCTGTTGGGTCAAAACTATAAGCTCAATTTGTGTCTTGCTGAAGGGTTGCTTACTTCTCAATGGTGCTAGGTTGGTCATTTACTAGCCCATTGGCTTGATCCTTTGGTTTGGTTGTCTACCAACTGGCTTGTTGCACAAGACCTTGCATTGGCATTGGTCATTGGGTGTCGCAACTTGATCATCAGGCAAATGGGTTGACTTGGAGCAAGGGAAAGGGAAAGGGTGCTTAAGTTAGGTTGGGTTGGGTTAGGTTAGGTCAAGTGAACTTGGGTTAAGTTAAATGGTGGTTAAGTTTAGGTCAAACTAACCCATTGTCCTATCTCTCTTAGTTGTCCTAGGTTAGTGACTTAGATGACTTATGAAACTAGCCTTCGAATAAACTAAAGGGCGATGAATGATTATTACCCAGCAAGTACTATTATTTCAGCCACTTAGAGAATATTTTCAGCAACACAAAGAGAACATAGAAAACACAACGGGGAGCTAGATTGCTCTTGCTCAAAAACTAGACTCCCAATTGGACCCAAAACTTGGTGCCCTTGTAACGGGAGATAGACTATCCTCACTCAAAACTAACTGCAACTGCAAGATGATGCACTCAATACACAAAGTGAGCTGTGGATGTGAGTGTGAGAATCAGAGGGAGAGAATGTAGTGGACCTCTGAAGAGGAAATAGATACAACTGAATAATGAATGCCCAAAGGGCTGAATACAACTATATGGAGGGATTGAAACCCTCACTACAAAACTAGAAGACTAGACTATCTAGAGGAGGTGAATCCTCACTAGATCCCTGAAGAGGCTAAGGCTACCCTGCTAGTTTGCTGCGAGCAGGCCTGACTGTTGCTGCTCTGAAAGCTTTAAGGCCTGAGGAGTGGATGAAGAATGAGAGCCAAAGGCTGCCCTTTTATAGGCTAATAGGTCAACCTGGCCAACTTGGTCAACGCCGACCATTGATCTTGTTGACTAGTCAATGCCAACCGTTGACCAAGTTGGGCACAAAAGTCAACGTCAACCAAAAAGTTAACACATTGACTTTTGACCAAAAAGTCAACTACACTTTTTGACCTACGGTGACGTGGTGCTGACTGCCTGTTGACTAATTGCTGATTGCTGATTGCACAGGGCTGCTTGAACGGTTGTATGGACGTCTACGTGGCCGTTGACTTGGTTCTACATAGAGTCTAGACCACCTCATATGCAGCTTGGACAAATTTATGTGGAAAGATGCTATATGCCCAATACGCACATGGGTTTGCGGGGCAAGTGGGACAATAATGTTGCCTTGTCAAATCTGCATCATGCTTACATGGTCCTACCGTATGAGGTCAGAGACAGATTTTCTTTCTTACATTACGACAAGGGCTTGGTTGGGACAAGTGTGTGGTAGACACTTAAAAGCTAGTTTGATGAACCAAGAATCCTAATGAGGAAGAATGGCTCTTGGATTAGTTTTCAAAGCTGTGAGGCCCCAGCAATACGTGCTGCATGCAGCAGCCCCCACTGTGAGGGACCTAACCCTGCAGTGGGCCTTTTATTGTGAGAAATGACCCGACAGAGGATACGCATAGCGGAAGACTGATAGAATAGCCCAAGAGCTCACACAGTGTGGTGTGGGGTGTGGAATCACAAACTTCTTAACTTATGTGCATTAAATAGATGTGCAGACTCATCAATAGACAATGAACCAACTGGATAGAGAAACCACCAAAATAATATATTTCCATCCAAAGCTATGGACACAATACAAAAAAGAGAGATCCAGAGTCCCACCAATGGTGGGGTCCTCTGATCTTACCACAAGGTACTTCTCCTATCTGCTGGCTATCTCTAGACTCGAGCCCGCGTGCTCCACCTCGAGCATCTGTAGACTTTCCATCCAGAATGGTTCTCTCTACCTTACTAGTTGTAGATCAGCCTAGGTAGGCAGCACTTACCAGCTCAGTCTGCAGCCCTCTTTAGGTCTCCTTCACCTCCCGGGAAAAGGCCCAAGGAAGCCCTGTCTACTGCTCCTGTCTGCTATAAATCTACTGCTCCAGAGAATATGATGATCACAACACCTTGCTGCCCTAGAAGATAGCCAAGGTCATCCAATCCACATCTCAATTTATACTAGATGCTTGTAAATTTCATCTTTACTACAAGATTAATAAAACTGGCTCTTCCAACAGCCTCCCAATCATCACACTATCTATCTACATGGATCAGATCTAAAAGTTCCTCCCTAATATAATCAATAGAGTTATTTAGAGCAGCCAACACCCAGTCTATTGGTAATATGCTGTTAATATCAAAGTACAGGTTTCCTGTGTAAATCCAAGTATGTTTGGTTACAATATTCTTTCATATGACAAAACAACTTTGAGTAAGAGGATAAGAGTCTCAAACCTACACATTTCGTACATGAATGGATGACATCTCTAAGGCTCAAAAGATATTAATCTGAATGTGTCAAACCTACACATTTGGTATCCATGAATGGATGACAAATCTAAGGCTCAAGAGATATTAATCTGAATGCTTCACTGCATAAAATGATCATTCATGGCACCATGCAGCGTGTCCACCAATTCATGAGTAGGCATTAAAAGGCACAAAGAATGCTCATCGCACTCTTTCCTCCCAAATCTATGCAAGATATAATTTGTATCCTGCAGTCCTTGCTCTTTAAGAACTCACTTCTTGTAACCTATGCTAATGCTAACATGGCTCTACAACTCAATGTGACTCCTGTGAGGAGGGTAAAAATAAAGCTAATGTTGCAATGCACAGCAATGTCACTTCAACATATCAGTCACATCAATTCAGAAAGCAAGTCAAACCTGAGCATACCGTATGCAAATTATCCTGAACAATGTGCAAATGTTGCTATACTCCATGCATATCCTCTTAAAATCAACAAATACACTGCATATTGTGTAATGAGATAAACGTTCTTTAAATATATCACATAGCATGCTTATGTTATCAATCAGAACCACAAGAACAAACTCAATAGCCTTAAATATCACTTTCAAAAACCTTCCTTTCGACGATTATTGGAAAAAGTATTTCATATGACCTGTAAGAACTCACATACGAGTCTTACCCACTAAAACATACCAATCTTACCCAATGCTCCATATTCTAGCATTGACAAATCTAACAAGTCACGCTCTAGGCGCGCTCCAGATAGGAACAGTCCAGGTCACTGTCAAGCCCACATTTTAATTTGAAACGGACATATCTATATTTCTAAGAGCATGACATTTATCTACAACCTCTTGTGTATGCTACGCCTAAGTCCCGAAACTATGATCGACGCTTTCAATCAGACTCGACCGTAAGTAGGCGCAGTTACTCTAAGTGCTCCGGTCACTGAGGTAGGAAACAGATGATCCTATGTCTGCCCCGCCTATGTCCTCGCTTTGCCACTGAGGGTGTAACTCCTCAGTATCCACTTTTTGCCATCGGAAGCCTCTCTCGTGCAAGGCATGGAAACACTCTGTGGTGCTTGGTCGCAACTCGTACGCCAAGAGAATTTGCGTCTTGCTATCGCTCAAATCTAAGAGAGTTTTGCATAGCTGAGGCATGGCAGCGACATCATACAAGACATCGGACATGAAAATAAAATCAACAGGAGGGGCAACGTCAGAGCAATCCTCTCCCCACTCCAGTGGCTGCACTCTGACACTCTCACTCAACCCATTCTCACCCACATTCCTCCGAAGCCCGGGGACAAGGCTAAGTCGGTCTGTCAAGACAACCTGTGCTCCAAGCACTGCAGCAACCATACCAGGGAGGCCAGTGCCAGCACCCAGCTCGACGACACGCTTATCTTGGAAGGATCTGAGAGGCCAGGAAGGGGTTTCAAGCCAGTGGGCTAAAACAAGAGAGCAATCCCAGATCCAAATGCCTGCGAGAGATTTTGCAGAGACATCATCGAACATATCATCATGTTCGCACACCATCAGAAGTCTTCCCGCGATCTCCAATTCACAGCCTGCTCAGATGTAAGCGTCCCGAGCAATGAAATCTATAAATTTCCAGCTCGGGATCTAAATTTGAATCTTCTGCCAAATGGTACAGCTCTCCATGTTTCGCAAAGTTCAAACTTTTAGGCAGTGCAGCCACGTGTCATGTGCTATTTGTGCAAACCGGTCTTAAACAAGATGAGTAGCATGACCCGTCTACGACGGGTTAAAGACCCGCTCGGTTGGGTCTCAAAGTGAGATCTTAAAATGTTTGTAATTTCTAGCAATAGAATTTCAAGTTTCAAAATCCTCCACCATAGGCACCACTTGGCTTGGCTCTATGCTCAATTTTACCGAACTGTTCAGTTAGAAGAGCGACCATGTGATGTTGATGGAGAGGCAAAGCATTTGCACAACCCCCACCCCCCTTCTTGGAGACACACAAATGCTCTCTCTCTCTCTCTCTCTCTCTCTCTCTCTCTCTCTTCCTTTGATTGTGTCCCTCATGATGCACACGCACATGCACTAAACTCTCTCTCTCTCTCTCTCTCTCTCTCTCTCTCTCTCTCTCTCTCTCTCTTTCTCTCTCTCTCTCTCTCTCTATATATATATATATACATATATATCTCCATTGCAAGTTTGCTAGAATTCTCGGTCAAAGCAAGCAACATCTCAGTTTGTCAAAGGAAAATAAGAGTTCTATGTTGGCAATAATCCATGCACTGTCTTAGAACATAATAACGATTAATACAAAAGGAATGACAACCAAAAAGAGAAATAGCAATTCTATGTTTCTCAACTCGATGGAGCCCATAGCAATATAATAAGACAACCGTTAGACTGCTAGGCTACCTAATAAAAGCATCGCATGAATGCTCTACTCGAGTAGGAATAGTGGCTCAAATAGAGAAAGGTCAAGTGGATGATTTAAGAATGTATGGAAGGTCCCCTCATGAAACATGAAAAAGAGTATAACATCCGAAGATCTTAAGAGCTAAGTATGAACTATATATAGCCTATGTTATTCCTAAAAAGTGCTCATAAGTGACCTAATGTTTTGGGGATGTGCAATACCTCGAGCTACATGTAGCTTCACTCTAAAGAGTACCCACACTACATCACGCCTAGAGTACTCACATTCTTACAACATTCTCTTTGTTGCATTGTGTCTCTCCATCTTCGCTTGTTACAACTCAAAATGATTAAGGATTCTCCGAGTAGTGAATTTGCACATTGATGTGGGTCGTTAGAGAGGGAAAGCTAGCATCCTTCCCTCTAGCACCCTATTAGAAGAAGCTCCTCTTGCATTGATGTGGTCCTTGGAAGCAAACATGTGCAATGGATAATCAAAATGCCCAAGTCACCATAAGCGATGCTCGCACAACAGGATGAAGTGGAAAGCTTCAATTATGAGAGATCTAGGCACGAATTCTAGACTTTCGGTTGAGATTCACAGGCGAAAGCCCATAGGAGAAGACTATGGTGAGAGAGCATGGCAATGGTAGTGGCAAATGCCCACAAATCTGTCGAATGCTTTTATGAATCCTACATGCATAGCATCATGCCCATGCTACTATTGTCCATCAAGCATAGGAGAAATCACCTCATTCATGTGCAGTCAGAGAAAGTGAAATTTCTGAGACTTCCCTTGGGGTCCATCCTGCACCACAGACCTCCCTCCATCGCCACATCTTTGCTTCAGAGCTTCCTCCATAAAAAAGTATAGGTTTAAGCCTAGCAAGTGCACACAGAGGTGTTCTAAGTGCCGTTTTCCCTAGTAGCAAGCCAGTAGCTTGCTTCATTTCTTCTTCACTTATTTGAGCTTGAGTGTACCACTCTATAGCTGGCTTATATTGCTCCCTTGCTTGAAGAAAGCAACACCAAACATGCTACATGCAAATCAAAGAGAGAAGATGCTAAATCATAACAAACATAGAGCTACAAACATGCAATACCCTAATGATCATTTTGTGGCAACAACATCCCCTTGGAAGCGGGAATATTCTTTAAGAGATCCTCTACTAAAGAAGCAAAACTCTTGGGAAGAAGGGAGTAGGAGTGACGATCGTTGAAAGTAGAGGTAGTGGAGGGTTGGATTTGGTCAAGAGGCGAGAGAGAGAGAGAGGAGAGAGAGGAGGCAACGGCAAAGCAGAGCAAGATCGACTTCATGCCAAGGCCAATTAGACCACTCAAACTGGGAATTTTGAAAGCTGAAGTGTGGGCAGCAAGGCATTATGTTGAAAGGGTGAGGTTGGAAAGGGCTTGTCAAGGAGACATTGAGAACGCACCATGTGTCACATCTCCCAACTCTACCTCCACTTGAGCTCCTCATGACACGTGGCACAACTCCTTCTTAAGAAATAGAATAGAAATAGATATATAGTGACACAAATCTAGATAGATTTAGAACTAAATATAGAAGCCCCGCTCCAAAGGCATTAGCATCGTCATGAATATGAAGTCAACAATGAAGTAACCCCAAGTGCAAAGTCCAAAGGTTCGACTTAACGAAAAGCTCAAGAAAAGATGGGTTCTATATTGACCATCACTTAAATGTTTTGTGTGAATGCTTTCACACAACATGTAAAGGTGAAGTACACATGACAATTTTAGGAGCTATTTATATTTTACTTCAAAAAATAAGATCAGAATGGGTCCAATGATTTTTAATAAAGTGTGCACTAAGGCTAACACTTCATATTTATTGAGTAAAACTTCAAAGAAGTAGGACTGAACATGATGGACTAAGTTTGGGAGAGTGCTATTGATCCACTTTTCCTTTAATACACAACTAAAAAGTATTGATAAACCTCAAAACATAAAGCATACATCCCAAAAACTTTGCTAAGCCATTCCCAAAACCGGCAAAAAACATTTTGGAAAGAACCCTTCCAAAATCTTAGAGGCCGAGCCATTATATTTGCACGTTCCTCTTAACCTTTACAGATGAATGTCAAAATCTGAGTGATATCTTCAAACACACAAAGATAAAGTAGTAAAGTAATTGAGTCTTTGAATATGAGAGCCATCATCAATTTGTCAAGCAATATTATAACCTATACTAATGCTTAGATGTGAAGAATGAATATAGTAAATCAAACTATAGGGCATAACTTCCTAAAGAAATTAAAGTCCCTGGCTTGCCAAGGAGAGATGGAAAAAGTGCATATCCAGAAATAAAAACTCACTCTAAAACCTAGGTAAAGGTGCTTTAAATCCATATAATTATAAATAAGAGAGAAGGGCTCCTCTCCCTCATAAATAGCAAAAATCTGCATTAAAATTCGTTCTCTTCACCTCCCCCTTACTCCACTTTTTTATAAACATTCCATCTATAATTTAACAGCCTACCCAAAGTTTGATATAGTGGTTTGAACGTCTCCTCAAAATTCACTCTATGATCTATCCCATCTAAAGTTCTCAACCTATTCATTCCACGTCATGGACTCTAAAAGTATGAGATAGCAAACATAATGGAATCCATGAGATAATCAACTTAATGTAATCCATGGTCAGCAATGCCTCAGTACCTCCTAGTCATATTTAACTCATCAATACATATTGCTCAGTTTTCTTTGTAATAACATCACTGGCTCTTGCTTTAGAGGTCCCTGATCTTCCTTCCATTTGCAAAATCTTAGCAAGAGCCATATTGCTCCTTCAGCAATAAGAGACCATACATCTTTTACTTTTATTGACCGCTTTGCCAGAAAATTTCAAAATCTCTAACTTTTATCAATCGCAGTCTAGCTTTGAAACCAAATTTCAAAACCTCCTACCTTTATCGATCGCATTCCGGCTTTGATTATATAGAAGAGTTAGAAGAGTATACAGACCTGCCTTCATCTTGTGTTTGGCTGTGGTTCTCTCCTGGACCTATGGCCGTGGTAGTTGTATTTCTGGTCCTTGCCTTGAGCAGTGGTGGTTCAAGATGATGACTAATTATTGTCCGTGCTCGTCAAAAAATGTTAGGATAGAAGCTCCATCCACATAGAAGTGGAATGCATGCCTTCCCAAGCACTAACACTTCTTCACTCATTTGAGATTGAGTGCACCACATTGTAGCTAGCTTTCGTTCCTCCCATGCTTGAACAAAACAACACCAAACATGCTGCATGCAAATAGAAGAGAGAGGATGTTAAATCATTACAGACATAGAGCTATAGCCATACAATACCCTAATGATCATTCTATGGCAGCAACATCCCCTAATATTCTTAAGCAAATCCTCTATTGAAGAAGCACAGCTCGTGGGAAGCAGGGAGGGAAAGAGACAGTCGTTGAAAGCAGAGGCCAGTTCCTACCTGCTGATGTGCAACTCGAGTTGGTTGGCTGCCTCTACCTGGCCTATAAGCAAGCCTTCATGGCATTGCTTGGCCACATGGCTAGCTTCCATTGGCCTACACCTGCCTTAGCCAAATATACATGTATATGAGACCCTTTCACAACCAAATCTGGTGTGTCATATCTTGCAACGTATTCGCCTTCTTCTAGGTCATATTCTAGCTCTAAATTGATCCGCCTTTTGCCCGATGGATCTGCCAATCTACCCTTGTTCTAACTATTTCTCGGTACTTTCTAGCATCCAATAGCTCCGTACACCTTGTGTAGATAGCTTGATAAATACCTGCCTGTCTTGCTCACTGTTTGGACTACTCTCAGTCTCAGATCTAGTCGGTTATCTGCTGCTACAAGCAGTCACATTTATCTTGCAAGCATTTTGCCTCTAATCTATGATATTCCAATTCTCCAAAGAGCCTCTAACATGCCAGATATGTCCTTCATTGTGTTGCCCACATGGCACCCTGTTTGCTGCCCATGTGGAAGCCCATGTGACAACCCTAAGCTGAACTCCACCTCCCCACACACTCCTCATATGGGGGCTTACAGAGGGTATCCCATAGTGAAGGCTAATAGTGTGTCCCAAGAATTACACACGAAAGTGTTTAACTACAGAATCAAAAACTTATTTACTTATGTGTACTTCACAATCGTGAATGGGTCTCCTAACTCCCAATCTCCTTGCTGCCCTTGAGGATAGCAAAGGCTCTTGATCCTCATGAGCTCTTTGTCGGTTGCTGATGGCCACCTCCTTTGTGCATGTCTTGGTCCTTTAGGCAGGCTACCTGCAGCTCCAATCTACTCCTTAGGTGAGTGAGTAGTGAGGCCCCAAAGGCCCCTTTATATAGGGCAAATCCCTATCCAAAAGTAGCCAACTCAATAGCCCTAGTGGGTTGACATATGCTGTCCAAAACTGAACAAGGATAGTGAGAAGACATTCTGCACCATTCTCAATTGTTGTCTCTTGGTACTGAAGCGCCATGTTTTTTTTGTAGTATGTTGCAATGCCAAGACCTAGCGATCCACGAGAGTGGTTGAATTCAGGTATGTGAATGTGTTCATTGTTGTTTGTGTGGAGCTCTTGAAAGCATAGAATTAATGAATTGTGCATGCTCTAGTAGGCCATAATGTCATCATAGTGTGCATTGAATGATCTAGTGTTAAGTGATTGTAGAGAGTACTCTCTTGATCGAAATATTTTTGGGTGGTCTCCCATGATCTAGTTGTTTTGAGACACTCGATCTCAACTAGGACGACGATGTCCAACTTGATATGCCTTGTTTCCAAAGGGTAGACCAAGTACAACAATCCTGGCTCATGAATTCTTGAGAGAGCTGTGTATACGAGCCCGTGTGCTTTCACATTTTTTGGATCAAATGCAAGGGCATCCATTGTTTGTGCAGCTACTGGCTGGATTGGGAATTGCTTTCTGCAAATGGTGTTGAGGTGGTTTTTCCCCACCTAGAATTCTCTCGATATTTGCATGATCGGCATCCACTGCTTGTCAATGCTAGTACTATATAACGCGAGGTGTGAAGCTCGAGTGCGCTCGCCAGTGCCTTTGTCTAAGAACTCGATCCAAAGCACCAGTGTCTTGCTAGCCAAGTTAGCTGTTTTGAAAGTACCATCTACACCATTGACTAGACCATTAGCTATGTCCAGGTTGCCTGAGCAGATCTCTACGATGCTTCCCTGTTTCAGGTTGAGTTCTAAGTGCAACCCTCCAGTCAGTCTCACTTCTGGTGGGATTCGTATTGTTTTGCTACATGTACAATGCCTTGTGTCTGTTGCCTTGATGGTGAAAGTTGTCGTCTTGAGGGCTTCAAAAACTCTTTGGTTGTGCTTATCCTTTGCCATGTTTGTGTAGAAGAGATGAGGTGTTATCTCTCTTGCTGCAGGCTGTCTATGGTAGAGGGCATTCAAGTATGTGATGTCATTTTCAGTTTGTTGTCCTATCCTGATTAGATTTAGTATTTGCAAAAAAACAGGATCTGTTTGTCGCATTGGTTTGACTAGTTCATAGTACATTACATTGTCTTGCCATACAAAAGGCGAGAGTGCTAGCGTTGCCCCTTTTCCAGAGAAAACCCATGCATCTTTTGTTGGGATGGCTTGGCAAAGGTCTCTGCAGAAGTTCTAGAGGTTAGGACCCTCGAACTATCTGGAGATTATGGACTCATATCCTCTACCACTGGAGGTAACGCTCATGGTCCTTCAGCGTGAGAAGGGGGGTTTGATCAGCGCATTGGGATCTCAAACACACCCCGTTTGGAGATTTCAGTTTCCCTCCACAAGGTTGGAGAAGTGGTCCCAAGAGGTGTTCGATGCTATTTTGGGAAATCAGATTACACTCATGATGGACGAGTGGATGGGGCCACAGGGACTGGACCTTTATGCCCATGGCCAGGAGGTGAACTTTCAGTTGAGCTTCACACGCAAGGAGTGTTTGCACAAGTTTGAATACAAGCTTCCTCTTCTCTTCCAATAGTGTTTTGGGTGTTCTCTTGTTTCCATTATAGTGCCCTTGTGTTTGCCACTCCATCCCCCTTCACTCTCCTCTTCCCCTCTCCTTCTCCTTCTCCTTCTCCTTCTCCTTCCCTTCTCCCCTCTCTTCTCCCCTCTCCCCCTTCTCTCTTTCTCTCGTGGAAACACATTGCAACAATCTGAAGGCCACTTGAGTGACACTTGCGGATGGCTCATGCCTTGCATTGCCTCACAAGGAGTAGCTTGGAGTGGAGGCTCCATCGGCATCTCTTCAACATCCCCATGACATGTGAGTCACCATCGAGACCTACACAATGGGAATTTCCTTTTCTAGTTTACTCTCAGTCACTTTTTCTCTCTCTTCTAGCTCTTGGAACTTTTGCTTCAGCTCATTGTTCTCCTCTTTGAGAAGGAGAACTTGCTGTTGTAGAAGAATAATGAAATCATTTTGCCTAGTGTTAGACAAGGGTGAAGCTACTATTGTAGCATATGAAGGTTGCTTCTCTTATTTCCTATCCCCCATAAAAGAAAAAATAGTCAGCTAGTACTCCCTCTACTTGTGACTTTCACCATGGCCAAATGACAATGATTCTGTCTTTGTTCTGGAAGGAAAAAATATAGCTTATCTTCGAAAGAATAAACTTTCTTTTTACTTTGAATTGATCTGAGCAAACTTCAAAAAGTTATGGTTGATTATTTGACTGTGCAAAAACCAGTCCCCAATAGTATAAACTTTGACCTGGAGCAGAATGACTAGAGAGGAGCCTCCTAGAGATCAAACTAAGTGAGGTTTATTTGTAAAGAACTCCAAGCTGAGGTCTAACCCCCTAGGCTAGGCCATGGAGTTCAGACCACCCAAGAGTGGGGAGAAAGCAATGGAGATGAGAGGAGAGGAGAGAAGGGTAGCTTTTGTTTCAGGTTAGTCTTTTTTCTATTGCTTTTGAAATGTACAAATGTTTTTGGTCCCTGAATCCAATATATTGTAGCTTTGTTTTTATTATATTATGTAGCGTATTATACTTGACACTCAATAGTCTTTGGGATAGTTTGTTACAACTACGACACCTTATGTGTTCATTTTTATTTGTCACACTAGAATGGTGCAAAGATATTTAATCCAATGGACCATATTCCTCCAATCATTAAATTAATAGAGTTTTCTAAGACCTTATTGGTTGTCATAAATAGTAGCATGTATGTACATAAACTTGGTGCCCCACTGAGAGCTTATCCACGTGGGAAGGGTGGTGCAACCCATCCTTCCCTATCAACAACTGGTTGCTTGAGCCCAGCTTGCCCCTATCGGCAACTGGTTGCTGCTTGAGCCCCCCTCCACTTGAGTAGGGGCCAGTAAAAAAACTAGGTTTTCCCTCCAAGTGAACCCAAATTTACATTTTTTGCTTGCAACCCTTCCCTTCGCATGAACAGGCTCTTAAGGACATGGTTCGTTTATTGTCCTTCCATGTTTTTCATTTGTCTTTAGTAGTTGACTTTGGTAAGAAGGTCATTATTATTTCAAATGGCATAAAATGTTAAGTTGGCTTAGTCTTCTTACTATCCATCTAGATCTGTTGTTCACTTAAAAGTAGGGTTTTGCCACCTTATTTTAGAGATTTTTTATGTGAAGGTGGCGATTTGCAAACCAAGTTGAATGCAAGATTTCAAATTTTATTCTATGCATGTCGGCTTTGGAGGGAAGGGAAAACCAAGTTGATTCTTGTGGGCCTACTCTTGAGCATGGGCAAACAGAAAAACTTGGTTGTTAGAGAGTGTTCTCGCTCAACACACACTTAGCAAAATTGAGTGGGAGTTGGCAAGTTGTGGCATTCTTTGGGAATCCATTTCCATGTGAGCTACACTAGGTGCATTTATAGACTGCCAAAGTGAGAGACCATTATCGAAGGTCACCAGGCAATAGGTTGTATCTATAAACTTTGCAAATACAAAAGAAATAGACATCATTGTTAGATATCCCCAAAATGCCTAATGAAAAGATGTTTTCTATGTCTCCAATAGATCCTTCCAATGCCAAATTTTTCCAATAAGATTTCTAGGGCAACGAGCGAGAACAATCATGGTAGTTGCAAAATGTGGCTATTTCACACATCAAGCAAGTGTGGTGATAACCAAGATGGACTCAATAGGAGTCACGTCATCACAACGGCCATCCCAAAAAGAACCAAGGAAGCCAAAAGAATAGTAGTTCTCAAAGGAGTAGAAGAACATGACAACAAAGATGAGCCACACGAGTTGAAGAAGAAAAACCACTCATGAAAGTGGTAGAAAGGTCAGATTGGCAACTCAAAGGGCAATCAACAAAGAAAAATAATGTCAAATTATGAGTGGGGGCAATGAAGACCCAACTCAACTATGGAGGAAGTGCAGATCAACATAGCCTGGAAGAACTTTTGCAATCTAAATATGACAATTTTATAACCAACTAAAGGAATTGGCTCCCCAATGCACGAAATTCTTCCAAAATATGATGGCAGAGTAGCAACCCTAGCCCACCCTAGCATCAAACATTGAAATGATTGAAACAATGACATGGGGCAAAGAGGTACCTGTAATCAAACAAATTTCAAAAGAGGATGAAGCTCAAGATCTTGAAGCTCTCACCATTCAAAATTTGAATGGTAGATCAAAGGCTCGTCATGCTCATGGTCATGTTAAAGAATGTTTACGTCAAACCCAAATTTTCATTATGGCCATGATGGAGAGAAAAGAAGGGTACCCAATTCTACTAGGGAAACCGTGGCTAAAGGGTGACAAGGTGCTCCTTTACTAGTAGGCAGGGAGAACCCTTATAATAACCTAAGAGGTGGGAACATGCAAATGATGGGCAAGAGGAAAATTTAGAAGGATTACAATCTCGAGGGTCTAGAGGTCCAAGAAAGAGACACAAAATAAATCCCTAAGGAATGAATGGAAGTGGCAAGTTGAACAAGATTATTATACATCAAATCAAAATTAATTGGGCAATTATTCTAGCTAATGCTAAAGGTAAACACCCAAATTATACATGATACAAGCACAACTTCAATCCTACACAATCTAGCCATGCACAATCTCATAATAGTAGAGAGAGGTGATGAAGGTGATGTGAGAGATATCAAGTAAACCCATTGATGGAACTATGCAAGGTCTAGAATCTCACCTATATAAAACCCTAGAGGGAGAGTTCTAAGCAAGGTAAAACAACTTAGAAATAGCCTATTTTAAGTAGCCCCTATCTATTCAAGTATCATCGATAATTTTGGCACTGCTATTGCACATTTCTCAGACTTCTATGTGTGCCTATATCCATTTCAACCATAGAGATCAATGTGTGTGTGATTGATGAATGGCGTTGGATTATCAATGCCTAATATTATGGGTCCCAAACAATAGTCATGGTTGCCTATCTTAGAGCATACAATTATGGTCCCCAAGAACCATGCCACATCCAAATCGACCCAAAACTTGTGGATATTGGAAGAGCCACAGTCCTCAATAACTCTTGCCTATAGCAACTAGATTGTTTAGAGATGTTGTGTCCTCAATGGGCATTGGGTTGTGTCCCCAATTCTTACCTCCAATGTGTTGGTAAACTGAAAGGAAAGGAAAGAGTGGACACAAACTCAGAATACTTGCATTACTTGCTTGTAGAATGGAGAAGAGTGAGGTCCTTAAGTAGGCACCTCATACATGCTCACTAACATCACTGATGACTTCAGAGCTCCACAATCATCTCCTCAATCTGCTCCTAGAGTCTCTCGATCATCCTATGTGGCTCTCCACCATCTAACTGTGCTTGTGGGCACCTAACTGTGCCTCTAGCACTCACACATAGAAACCAACGTGTGCCTGAGGCATACACCTTGAGATATCCCATCAAACCCCCCTTCAAGGGAATGCCTCAGGCTATGTCAAGGATACATCTAGTCTCATAGTTTCTCATGCCATCTCATGGTGGTCAAGGATAAATCTATGGCTAGGTTCTCATGCTAGCAAGGGTTCCCTTGGGTGTAAGGTAAACAAAAAGGGATACAAAAAGACCTTCCAATGGTTATCTCCCCTGCATGTAATGCACACAATGTCTGCAGGAGGTACCATGGAGCAAAAAATACACATGGCCTACATCATAAGGTGACCAGAGGTGTTTACAAAACACACAAAAACACAATAGTTTATTTCATTCATTTTGGAGGACTATCCAGGCTGAGTACCTTGACATAAAAAGAGAGATCTGGAGCATACATAGAGATGTTTTAAAATGCATAATCTTCAAAGGATGCCTCATCTTGTGGAGGCTCATTAACTAAAAGTAGATTTGCATTTTCTGTCTTGGCTTTGGCTCTGCAAAACTTCTCATTATGGTTGTTCTTGCCACAGTGCTTGCATGGATTAATTTTGAAGCAGTCCTTTGAAAGGTGATTTGTCTTTCCACAGTGATTGCAAGGGGTATACTTGCCCTTCTGGACTTTTACAGCATAAACAGTGTCATTGCCTTTCCTAAGCTCCATATGCCTTTCTTCTTCTTGGAGAGCAGAGATAATACCTTCAAGATTAGGATTAAGAAGATTTTTCAAAGTGCTAACTATGTGATCATAATCTTCAGGCATACTCTTAAGTAACACTGCCATAGCATCATCTGGAGTAATAGGAGAGTTGATAGAAGCTAATTGAGTCATAAGACTCCACATATAGTTGACATGAGCTGTTAAAGTAGTAGCACTAGCCATCTTCAATTCAAAGAAAGAGATTTTAAGTGATAGTTTAGATATGTGAGAGCTAGCACCAAAAATCATGTCAAGCTTTTGCCAAGCTTCTGAAGGAGACTCCAAGTCAGAGATATGGTGAATATAATCATCTCCTAAAGCAAGAGCAATGATACCATATGCTTTTTCTTCTCTAGCTGGATCCCTTGCCAGTCGTGTCAGAGTGGAGGATTCTCCAGCATTGGAGGCCGTAGAAGAAGCGGTAGGAGTAGGTTTGACAAGTCCCCATAAGTTCTCCCTCATCAATGCAAATTTCACCTTCATCTGCCATGTGTGGAAGCCCTTTCCATTGAACTTCTCTAGATTCAATAGGGTAGCCATGAGAGGGTCTAACACAGATATTGGGCAGTGTCTATCTCTCTTACAAGGCAAAAAATAACTGAAAGACTTCCAAAATATGAGCACTCGATGTAGCAAAGACTAGTGGCCAATATTCAATCAATGATGCTTCTTCTTACATGCTTCATAGAAGTGGCTAAAATGAATACTTTCCAATCAAAACCAGGTCTAGCAATTCAAAACAAAATTGAAGCCACACTTGTACTGAAGTTATTGAAAGTTTCAAAAAACCAGAAATGCTAGAGTAGCATTTTATGTAGCATCATCTTCAAAAACTTGTCCAAAACTGTCAAAACTAAAAGGCTGAAATTGGAGGGCTTGTAGCTCACTCTTCAAAGCAAGGAAAAGAGGGCTTTCTAAAGCAAAAGAAAGCTCATATACCAGAGAGGGTCTAGCATAGAGGTTGGATGAAATGGTGCGCACTTTTGCCCGGGGGAGTTGCTACAGGCTGAACCTGAGTTTTGATGATTTCTCCCTCGTTTCCTGAACCAAATGAGCTGAAAAATGGCTCAAAATCTTTATCTTGAGGTCGCCCATCTACTCGTAAGAGGGCTCAGGCAATGGCAGAGCAGGCAGGGAGTATTGAGTAGTAGAAGAAATGGCAAAAAATGCGCTATTTGGGGAATGGCAGCCACCACAGATGTTTTTTCTTCAATTGCTTGTAGGTGGAAGTTCGCCCATACTAGAGGAGTTTCCAGCTCAGAGGGTTTGGGCAATGGTCGTTTGTAGGTGGAGAACCAAGCTCTCAAAGATTTTGGGAAGAAAGAGGAAAATGGAGAAGAAGAAGATGAAGAAGAAGATGATGATGTGGCAGAAATGGGCTCAAGGGGGATCAAAGGGCTCTGATACCATGTTGGTAAACTGAAAGGAAAGGAAAGAGTGGACACAAACTCAGAATACTTGCAATACTTGCTTGTAGAATGAAGAAGAGTGAGGTCCTTAAGTAGGCACCTCATACATGCTCACTGACATCACTGATGACTTCAGAGCTCCACAATCATCTCCTCAATCTGCTCCTAGATTCTCTCAATCATCCTATGTGGCTCTCCACCACCTAACTGTGCTTGTGGGCACCTAATTGTGCCTCTAGCACTCCCACATAGAAACCAAGGTGTGCTTGAGGTATACACCTTGAGATATCCCATCACAATGGGCACTAATCTTCAAATGTTGACCTCTTGTATTTAAGTGTCCCCAACCTCTCTTATCTCCCAAATGGGCACTGCAAGTATGCATTTTAAGAAAAAGCAACCAAAATATGTTGTTCAAATCTATATTGTTTAGAAAGTTCATGACCCACATACATTCACAAAATTGGAGGACTACACTGGTAACATACGTAATCTTAGATATGGGACAGTAGATTGTGCTTTTTAATTTACCCATTCATTGTGCTTTTTTCATTTTATAGTAGTAAGCCTTTTCCCAAGTAACGTATTTGGTTGTTAGAGAAATTCCTAAAGAGTCTTAGGGTTTATCTTAAATCTACCCTTAAGGTTTATTACATCACCTACATGCCAAGGCTAAAACACGTACAATAGCTATGCCATTTTTCAATTGATGTAAGTTCATGTACTTAAACTTAGCTTTCTTTGAATGAAACTTTACACTCTTAAAAGCTACCAACAAATGTTCCTATCCACTCTTAGCTCTTGAGATTTTGTCATTCGCATCTATCTCCACCTAGAAAATACTAGGACACACAAGCATTAAAATAATCCAAATGCATAATGCCTACTAGAGCCATTGTAAAAAGGGATACATGCACATGGGAGACCTTTGACCCTTTAATGGCACGTGTAGACATGAAACATGAGTTGAATCATAAAGACACGAGACCACTTTTAAAAAACTAAGACACATAAGCATTAAAATAATAGGTTGTTGAGAGTTCACGCTCAACATCATGTGATCATGTGTGCATAGCACCATCACGTGATCATATGTGCATAGCACTAACCTTATAGAGTGCTATAAAGGAAAGGGTTAGATCCCCTAACCATAACCCTAAAAGGGTTTGTATATATTCTATTTTTTCAACTAATTCTAGTGTATAGTTAGTCATTTGTGGTGTGCTCTCTAGCTGTGCCCTCTCTCCTCATCTCCACTCTTCTCCTCTCCCCTCTTCATATTTTGTCATGGTATCAGAGCTTCCTTGTCTTCCGTTGAGACATTGTGATTCTTGAGAGTGTGAGAGAGATTGTGAGATTGAGAGTTCTCTTGAGTGATTGTGAGATCCTTCCCTTCACTTCCGTTGAGAGAAAATTCCATCCATTTGGTGAGATATTTCCGTTCATCTCCTTCAAGAGTTTGTGAGAGATTTGATTCTTCTTCTTAAGAGAAATAGAGAGAAAGTTTCCATCCACTATTCTTGAGGTGTGAGAAAGAGAGAGATTTCTGTTTGAGAGAGAATGAGAGAGATTTATTTCCTTGAGAGTCTTTGAGAGAGAGATTTGTGAGAGTCTCTCGACTTGCTTCTACTCTAGCACTTCCTCTCCAACGCATACAAGCTTTCGAAGCCTTACTCGCCATCAACAGCCTAGCTCTTGCTTCGATCGACTACTCCAACGAATACTCCAGAGGCTCTACTACACTCCAGAGACTCTGCAACAAGCACCGCTCAAAGACCATGCTCCAATGCCCTTTAGCGACTTTGCAACAACGACTCGGTTTATCCAAAGATAGCTTGTCCATCAATGACATCCTGTAGCGACCATCTACGAACAGCTATGCCCAATCCAACGAGCGGCTGCACGTAAAGCTCCAAGCTTCGTCAATGGCTCACGGCTTCCACCAACGCATACGTAGCTCCTCTATCGACCAACGAGCCTTCCTTCAACCTTGCCTCCACAACGACTGGCAGGTTCGCTGGCGAGAACTCAAAGAAGCATCCTTGCCTCACTCTCCTAGTGACCCTCGCCCTCGCGCCCACATTGTCCCTGGCCTCGTCGTTAAGGCCCTTTGCTTGCTCAGAGGTGCTCTCTTCATCCGGAAGCTTACCAAGCTCCTACAGCAGTCCTACACACAGCTCAACAGCTTCATATACGATCGTTCTCGTTGCAGATCACCTTTGGAACGTCCAAGGCATGGCGGCACAAGCTTCTGTGGCTTCCTCGCTCAACCTCGATGCTCTGCTTTTCATTCCCTCAGGAATCTCCTCGAACGATTGGCCGATTCCCACGGACAGCGATGGACCTCCAAGCTTCTGCAACTAAACGGGAGAGACGACGAAGGACGAAATCCTGAGATTCCGTCAGCAGCTTGAGAAGATTCTGTCGATCCTAGAAACCAAACACATGGCAACCTTATCTCCAATTGCCACGTCATCAGGCACCCGGATGTGCCACGTGTACCTGTCTTATCATCTGCCACGTCATCTAATCTACCACATGGCAATCTTATCTACCACGTGTCAATCCTATCTGCCACATCATCAGCCTATCCACGTAAGCAGGACACGTCAGCAAGCCACATCATCATCGACTGCCACGTCATCATCAGCTGCCATGTCATCACTACCACATCAGCACTGCCATGTCATCAAGCCACGTCATCAAGCCACGTCATCAGTGCCACGTCACCCTGCTGACATCATTAGTGCCACCTCAGTAGAGTCCAGTCAGCACTGACCCCTGCAGGCACAGTCCCTTGCCAGGCACACTGTTCACACACTGCATGTGCACACTCCTGCCACCTCAGCACAGAGCTTCACTGGCACACCTCTTGCTAAGCACAGTGCCACATCATCACTGCATGTGACTCACAGTGACACATCATCATTGAGCACCATTTGCACTCCTTTTGCCCCTCCACCTAGATCAAGTCATATCTCTTGATCCAGGAAGAATTTGAGGGTGCTCCAAAAAGGAAAGTCGCTCGATTTTTCGTGCTCTACGCGCTCGTTACATCATGCGCACATTTCGGCGCAAGTTACACTCACATTTGAGCCTCGTCGACAAAACCACTTTCTTCACGCACATTTGCCTCTACATCGATGCATCTGACCCAGCACTTAAAAAGAACAAAGGAAAAGGAATTATTTGCTGCTCTTTCATCGATCGACGGTTGGTTTAAATCTAGATCAGAGTAGACTAGATCGCCATAGAGGGGACGCTTTGAATTCCCCAAGTTGCCAATCTAAGCCATGCCCGAAATTCCCGACTAGTACCTACTCGGAGTCAGTCCATACGCTCACATCCGATTTCACATCATTACATTACCTGAAACCTTACGTTCATCAGTTCAGTGAGCAGACTTCAGAGTTCAGAGGCATTGCAGAATTGATTCAGTGGGCAGATAGCACTTGATTTCACACACACATGCCACCATTGTAAAGCCTATTTGGCTATCTCACGGCATCGTGCACATCATTTTTCAGCCTTGTAAGGCCTCTTGGCTATTCCCGGCATCATTGCCACAAGCCTTGTAACACAGGTCAGATCTTATTTACTGCAGTTCTATCTTCACCGACGGTACAGAGATTTCACTTGGCATCTTCAGTGTATTTGCAGTTGATTCATACAGAGTTTTTCAGGACACTTTTGAGTACATTGTTTGCACCATGTTGACTAGCAACCTCAATCTGGAGGCATCTGCTAAGTTAGACAACTCCAATTACGGTACATGGAAATACCAAATGGAGACCATTCTTGTGCTTCAGGACAAATGGGATATGTCGATGGATCCATACCTAGACCATTGGCCGATCCAGCCACCAGTAGCTCTACTCCATCTATTGTCACAGCACCAGCAACAGGATCTACATCGGGATCTACATCTACACAAACAGTTTCCACACCAGTAGCAGATCCTGCCATTGCCCGAGCTCAAGCAGAATGGGATAAGAAAGACAAGTATGCCTATCACCTGATCAAGCAGAATGTGCAAGATGTCATGCTAGGACAGCTCAACACAGTCAAGACATCAAAAGAAGCATGGGATATGTTCGCAGCTCTCTACGAGTCCAAGAACACATCCAGGATTCTCACTCTGAGAAACCAGATCAACCAGAGTTTCCGCAACAGCAGTGAAACCGGTCATGCTTATGTACTCTGCATCAAAGACTACAACAATCAACTTGCAGCAGCAGGAGAAACTATGAATCCCGCAGAAATGGTTCAAGTAATCCTGAATGGACTAGGAGAAGGATATGAGAATCTAGTCCAGAGTATTGCCATCCAACGGCAAATTCCAACACTGGAAGAACTTCAGTCAGTTCTACTTGGTGAAGAACTCAGGACTCAGGCCATTCAAGCACGTAAAGGTCATTCTAATGATCAGGCATTCACAGCTTCAAACAGAAGCAGAGGCAAAGGCAGAAATAGAGGTAGATCATATCAGAAAAGTGGTCATCATCATCAACAAAATCAAAGTCAGAATCAGCATCAGCATCAGCAGCATCCTCAGCAACATCAAAATCAGCAAAGAGGAAATCATTCCAACCGAGGAAGATTCCAAGGACGAGGGAATGCATCCACCAATGTGTCAAACATTCAATGCAACTATTGTCACAAGTTTGGACACTATGAAAGAGATTGCCGCAAGAAGCAGTATGACCAAGGCGGTCAATCCAGCAGTAATCGAGGGAATTCTCGAGGAAGAGGAAATCATCGTGGTGGACATTCTAGTCACAGTCATTTTGCAAATGAACATGGAAATATGTTTCTTGCAAGTGAGGAATTGCATCAGACTGATACAATGCACCTAGACACTGATTTCAATCCCAAAGAGGATTTCAGCTATCAAGTCGACCAAGTGGAACAAGATCCTTGGTACATCGACAGCGGTGCATCATCTCATATGACAAATCATCAGGAATGGTTCACAGAAATGAAGCCATTAGAAGGTCAAAAGAATGTCATCTACACAGCAGACAATACACCGAATCCGGTTCAAGGGACAGGTGTTATCCCTATGAACAATTTCATTGGTACAAAAGGATTAGTCAAAGATGTGCTCTATGTTCCGAAGCTCAGCAAGAACCTTTTGTCAGTAGGTCAAATGACGGAACACAACTACAAAGTCATCTTCGACGGTGATGAATGCACTATCAGAGACAAATCCAAAAGAGGTCAGCTAGTAGCAAAAGGTGTCAAGGAAGGACGCTTATACAGGATGCTAGCTACAGTACCAGATAAGCATGCCATGTCAGCTCAAATGCAACAGATGCCACTATCTGCAAAATGGCACAAGAGATATGGTCATGTCAACTTCAAGTACTTGTTAGATCTAAGGAATCAAAATATGGCAATTGGGATTCCGAAGCTACAATTTCTTGGAAAAGTTTGTGAAGCATGCTGCTTCGGCAAACAAAAGCGAACCAACTTTGTTAGAAGTACCTCTCGTGCACGAGGTATTCTTGATTTGATTCATACAGATGTATGGGGTTATGCCCAGACCCGCAGCATCAATGGTTCACTTTATTACTTGACCTTCATCGACGACTACAGCAGATATTGTTAGGTCTACTTTCTGAAAGAGAAATCTGAAGTGTTTGCCAGATTTCAAGAATTCAAAGCCATGGTAGAAAACCAAACAGGCAGAAAGATCAAGGTCATGAGATCAGACAGAGGAGGTGAATACATGTCTTCAGCCTTCATCAACTTTTGCAAAACTCACGGTATTCGAAGACAATTCACATGTGCAGATACTCCTCAGCAAAATGCAATAGCTGAAAGGAAGAATGGGACTTTAGCAGATAGTGCTAGAGCAATGCTTAGTGAAAAGCATCTTCCGAATCAGTATTGGGCAGAAGCAAGAGCTACAGCTAACTACTTGCTTAATTGGCTTCCTACCGAACCGATACAAGGTATGACTCCTTATGAAGCATTCACTGGACACAAGCCACGCATTGGGCATCTCCGCATATTTGGTTGCATAGCATATGCCCACATACATGATGATCATCGCAGGAAATTGGATGCGAAGTCACGCAAATGCATCATGGTTGGCTACAGTGAAGAAAGCAAAGCATACAAATTGTATGATCCCATCAACCGCAAAGTCATTATCTCCAGAGATGTAATCTTCGATGAGGAATCAGAATGGAAAACCTCACCTACACAGGAGATAGAAGCATCGACTTCACAGTCATCTACAAAACAGGTTGATGAAGAAGAGCAAGAATTGCCAGCAACACCCCAAGCAGTGCCACAGCAGCTCAGACGGTCTACTAGGGAAAGCAGACCACCAGCCAGATTGACATATGCTCAGAAAGGCAAAGTAATTCAGGTGGAAACCACCAACTATGCTCTTATGACTACCATCATGGCTACAGAAGAGCCAGTGTACTTCGAAGACGCAGTAGACAAGCCAGAATGGCAAACTGCTATGAATGAAGAAATGGATGCTTTGTATAAAAATAACACTTGGGAATTATGCGACCTTCCACCACGAAAGAAGGCCATAGCCAACAAATGGGTATACAAAGTGAAATACAATCCAGATGGCAGTATTCAGAGATACAAAGCCCGATTAGTTGCAAAAGGATTTGCACAACAATATGGCCAGGATTATGATGAGACTTATGCTCCAGTAGCTAAGATGGATTCCATTCGGTTCTTGATATCACTAGCGATACTCAGTAAATGGAATGTATATCAGCTCGATGTCAAGAATGCATTTCTCAATGGTTATCTAGACGAGGAAGTCTACATGCAACAACCAGCCGGTTATGTTGAACCAGGACAGGAGAACAAGGTTTGCCATCTCAAGAAAAGTCTCTATGGCTTAAAGCAAGCACCCAGAAGTTGGTACAGCAGAATTGACAAGTATTTTGCTGATCTGGGATACATGAAGTCCAATGCAGATCATACTCTCTACTACAAAGTTCAAGGGAAGATATTACTATTGCACTTTTGTATGTAGATGATCTGATTGTGACAGGAAGCAAGGATAGCTTCATCAGAAAGCTAAAACAAGACTTATCTGCAGAGTTCGACATGAAAGATCTTGGACTTATGCACTATTGTCTTGGAATTGAGTTCTGGAGAGATTCAGATAGCACATTCATGAGTCAGCTCAAGTATGTTGACAGTCTCCTGAAGAAGTTTCATATGGCCGATTGCAAGATTGCAGCCACTCCCATGGAACAGAGTTTGAAACTTACTAAAGATTCAGAAAAGCCTACAGTCAATGACAGATACTACAGGCAACTCATTGGATCTCTTATATATCTGACAATCACACGGCCAGATATTTGTTATGCAGTAAGCTCACTAGCACAGTTTATGGCAAATCCAAAACAGTCTCACTGGAATGCAGCCAAAAGAGTCTTGAGATACATCAGAGGTACAAGACAGTTTCGGATAGAATACAGAGGAAGTCATCCACGGTTGCATGGATACTGTGACAGTGACTATGCTGGAGATTATGAGACCAGGAGATCGACACAGGGATATGCATTTTTCCTTGGTCAAGGTGCTATATCATGGTTGTCAAACAAACAGCCAACTGTTTCTTTGTCTTCGACTGAAGCAGAATATAGAGCACTCACTACAGGTGCATGTGAGGCTATATGGCTCAGAAGACTATTGTTAGAAACAGATTACTTTGATGAATCAAAGCCAACAACAATATACTGTGATAATCAATCGGCTCAAGCATTGGCCAAAAATCCAGTATATCACTCCAAAACAAAGCACATTGATGTCAGAGAGCACTTCATCAGAGAAAGAGTGTTACTTGGTGACATCACACTGCAACATTGTGATAGCAAAGAAAATGTTGCAGACATCTTTACCAAACCACTCGGTAAAGAGCTATTCGAGAAACACCGACTAGCTCTTGGTCTGACGCAGAGGAAGGACATTCCCATTAAAGGGGTGTGATGGAATGTAATGCTCAGTCCTTCTTCGATTCCCCAGAATCATCATCTTGAGGGAAGGCCTACTTCATGATGTTGATCTTGAGGGAAGGTGTTGAGAGTTCACGCTCAACATCATGTGATCATGTGTGCATAGCACCATCACGTGATCATATGTGCATAGCACTAACCTTATAGAGTGCTATAAAGGAAAGGGTTAGATTCCCTAACCCTAACCCTAAAAGGGTTTGTATATATTCTATTTTTTCAACTAATTCTAGTGTACAGTTAGTCATTTGTGGTGTGCTCTCTAGTTGTGCCCTCTCTCCTCATCTCCACTCTTCTCCTCTCCCCTCTTCATATTTTGTCATAGGTATATGAATGTACGATCTCAGTTGGCTCCCCTCTATAAGATTGGTTAAGTACTGTCCGTGAGGAGCCATGCACATGAGAGATATTTGACCCTTAAGTGGCAAGCATAGACCTGAACATGAGTTGAATCATAAAGACAAGAGACCAATGTCTATTGGGGATGATACGGTTAATACCATACCAAATATGTGTGTGTGTGTGTGTGTGTGTGTGTGTGTGTAAATAATTCAATATCCCATCATTTAAATGAACCGTATATTTATTTCCAAGTAATATTACCAATAATTGAAATAAGAATATATTTTAAACATTATATTGATTCTTGCTGGAGTAAAGAGAAAATTTTATTGATTTTTGATGAAATCCAAAGGAGATAACAATGTATATTCAAGGGGTAGCCATGGTAGTCATGTTCTTGATAACACTTATTTGAAGATGGAAGAACTATACCTGCCAACCAACCAAAGTTAGAACTTTGTAGATTATTGAGTGGGTAACAGGTATCCAAATGTCCTTCCCCCGCTTGTTATTGCTGTCACGAATAATACACATAAAAAACAACAAGTACCCAAGCTTATATTAGAAAAAAAAGAGGGTTAGAACATATATAAATGAAAGGAGTCAAAAATAAATTAAATTCCTAGCCTTCCATGAAGGAGGCATGCTAAAAGTAAGCGAAAAAAAGCCTACCATATAGGAGGCACAATAAATTAAAGGTTAGTGTAGAAAATTCCTAGCCTGCCATATAGGAGGCATAAAAGATTAAGAGAACTAATGTAGTTGCTACACCATCCATAGAGGAGGTACAATAGTTGTTAGAAATAGTTAGAGAAAATAATTAACAAGCACTCCATTAGGAAGCAAATTAAATATTGAAAATATTGACAACATAGTCCCATTATGTAAGGGGGACATGTCATGAAGTAACTTTAAATCTTAAATTGTTGCAATTCAAAAGTTAATATTGAATTGTGTGCCTGAAGTAGGAAAATAGTTAAAGTAAGAGTAGCCTTATGTCTATTTATTGATTATTTAAGGGAAATCTCAATTGCAATTACACCATTATTTTAATTATGTCTTGGCCTTTCTAGCGAGGTAGGGTCTAGTCCTAATAATTCCACCACATCTCTCAAGTTTCTTTCGGGCCTCCTCCATTTTTTGATTGATGAAGGCAATTTTGGCAGGGTCTCGGTTAGAGGACATTCTAGCAGTCTTCTCATATGTTGGGGTGTTTGGTCCCACAACTTTGTCTAATCATAACGGGTTATAGAGATAATGTGTTTAAAAAGCAAAGGACAATTAATCTATATCACACTATAAGACAACCTTTCTAACTGACTAAATAAAATTCATACCTTAGGAGAATGCAACTAGTATTACAAGAGCGGAATAGAAAGGACTAAATAGTAAATTAAAGTGAACTTATTAAATTTATTTAGAGAAGAGGTTTAAGTCGTGTGTGTGGGCAAGCAAGCTTACTAAAAAAGAATTAAAGCGGGCAAAAAAGGAAAAAAAGGGGAAACATTTACACGATAAGGGAGGTTCAAGGCGGGTTAGGAATATGACCAAAGGTTAGCTTTAGACATGGTAGGTAGGGTTAAACTAAAGTGCATGCATGCAATACATGTGGCTAAGGGACACAAGGCCAAAAGGGAAGTGACTACTACAAGGGAAAATACCTAGACCTACGACCAAGCAACCGTGGAGCCATGAAGAGTAGCGCCACCTTATGACAATTTGCAAGTGACATAGAGCCAGGACTTCACGTAGTCACGCACCGACAACAATCTACACACAAAGAAGGGACACACTTGTGGAACTTAAAGGAAGAGGAAGACTACACTAGCTAAAGCTACCACACAGCTAAGACCAAGCATCACAAAGCAAATGACTACCAAGATCATAGGAACAACTACTATGGTCTGTCGTCCTGAGACCTTCACAAGAGGCAAGGGAAGAGCAGTCCTATAGATAGCAACATTAGCATTCAGTCCTAGAGGAGGCAGCTATATAAGCAATGAGGGTGGTGAGTCTTAAGAGAAAACCCAACAAACGCGAAGCTTATCTATAACTGCTGGTTCCGTTAAAAGGCGATGGTACACAAATAACAATGGTTATCTAGACTAAGGCAATCAACGTAGTACAGATGAGCAACAGGGGTTGAGTGAACCTAGCAATGCTAGTACAAGAAGTGCTAAAATAGTGTGGAGTAGAGGGAACACAAGGGAGAGTTGTAGTCGATGGAAAAAGAGAGAAAGAGATTAAGTGAAGCACCTGAGTAGAAGACATGCTTGCAAAAAGGAGCAACCGTGTAGTCATAAGGTTTAGAGTGGGGTAGAGTAGGGGGAGAGCATAGACGTTGGAGCATAGAGGAAGCAGTCATAGGAGCTAGTGCATAGGAGGCCACTCAACTAGTGGGGGCTAGGTAGAGGATAGGAGCATCCTAAAGACACCTAGTGCCATCGAAAACTATAGTTAGGTTAGTTATTGCTTCATCCCTTATCCAAAAAATTATGAAAACTAAACAAGTTTAGCATTAGTTTATACACATTAAAATAAGAAAGAAGGGAAATTAATAGGGACTAGTCAATATAATTGAAGAATCAATAGTAAAAAATGTCTAATTACATGTAGCAACTTGCTATTTGCAATATTATCGAGGTATACCAAAAAATAACAATATATTGAGAAAAAAGGGGGGAATTTTGGTCGCTACCACATAGCATCAATAAACTATATCCTTATAGATACTAGAGGGTACCAAAAGATTCCAGAGTCTAATGGACACATTGCCCATTGCATCAATATTTGCAGAGAAAGCATTGTCAATACAAAGCATTCTAGGTGAGCAATAAATAAGGCACATTGGATAAGTTGCCCATATGATGAATCCTAAGTGAGCTGCAACTACCAATGCAATGTATCAGTAAAAGGGTGCTAGCATGTGCGTGTGCATGTTGAGAGTACTTATAAGGTGTATGTGTAGGTGTGTGTGTGCATGTGTGTGTGTGTGTGTGTGTGTGTGTGTGTGTGTGTGTGTGTGTACATGCAGGCATGCATACAAACATACATACATACATACATACATATATAAATACACACACACACACACACACATATATATATATAGAGAGAGAGAGAAAGAGAGAGTAAGAGAGAGCTCGATCTCAATTAAATGTGTCGTAATCTAAAATTAAAAGAGAAGAATACATGGGTGAATTAAATGAGGGTTTTTTTATCTCAAACAATGATGCATATGTCAAATTGTGGAACTCGTTCTACTTTCATTATATATTTATATTTTAATGCATCATAAGGAGTCAATCCTCTACATGCATTAACAATTTTAAATATTTTATTCATTGAATGATTATATGCAATGTAACATACATGCATGAATCATATATGCATTGTACCATATGCAAGAGAATAAAAGAATTTGTTAATGGTAAGGAACAAACATAACCTACCTGAGTTCAACAAAGTAGTGGAGAGGAGGCAGCAGTGGTCTAGCAACAAGATGGAGCACCTGCAAACAAAAACAAAAAAAACCCAAAAGAAATAGCTCAATATACTAGCAAGCGTTCATTGGCCAACAACAAATTATATTGGAATACAAAACCCCATGCATAAAAGTGGAGAAGCAATGCATCCAAGCTTTATTTTTTGGGGGAAAAAATGTTGGATGTATCATAAGTAATCTCATGGAAAAACTAATGCAATCTCAACTCTTAGTAATTAAAATGGGAGAGCTAATTATAATGGTTCTTTAATCATTTCTTGGATAGGGAGATAAGTTCTATCCTTCAAGGGCGAGAGTAAAAAACTAACAATTTAGTCCATAGGACTAAATAACCCAACCTTTATGTGTGTCAACCACACCCATCGAGCACGTGAATTGGTTGTATAGACATTACTGGACACCTTCAAAGTTTAGATCTAGGTCGAGTAGCATGACTTGTCTCCAAAGGGTTAAAAACCCGATCCCCCAAGTCTCAACCTTAAGATATATTTAACTTTAATAGAAGATTTATTTATAAATTTCAATAATGAAATGAAAGTTTGTAGAAAGTTTCAAGTTGGATCTTATTTACGCCCCTTAGCATTACATACAGTATTCTCTCTCTCTCTCTCTCTCTCTCACACACACACACACACACACACACACACACACACTATCCTCATTCTCTCTTTTGCCCTTGCAAATTACTATTCTTCCCTTTAATGTCCTTTTGAAAACCTTTTATAAAAAAACTACCTCTCCCCTCTCCCTCTCTCAAAATTCCTGCCCTCTCTCTCTCCCCTTCTTCCTCCTCTTTTACCTAATTTCCCCTAATAATCCTCTCCCTTCCCAACTTATCCCCTCTCTTTTCCCCTACTCTAGCTCATTATATTCTCCCTAATTATTTCTAAAATTTCATAGTTATCTCTTAATTTTTCATAGTCCTATTTTTTCCTTTCACTCCCTAGCTTAATTACACTCCCTCTAATCTTTTTCCTAATTATGTATCGCTTAATTTTCCTCAATTAATGTTTTCCTAAATTTTTTTGCTACACACACGTTCTATCCTTACTCCCTTTCCTTTTACACTTCCTAACTTTTCTCCCCATCTCTCTCCAATTTTCCCCTCTTTCTCTACCTAACCACTCCATCTTCACCTCTTGCTCCCTCTCTCCTTATCCCCTCTCTCTAATTTTTAACCTCCCCTCTATCTTTATTCTCCCCCCCGGCCCCCCCCCCCCCCCCCCCCCTCTCTCTCTCTCTCTCTCTCTCTCTCTCTCTCTCTCTCTCTCTTGCTAACTACACTTTTACCTCTCTCCCTAACCACACCTCTACTCACCTAACTACACTTCTACCTACCTCTACTCCCTAACTACTCCCTAACCAATTCTTTTGGCTATCTAACTAATCCTTTCCCCTTCTACCTCTTATTATCTTTATACTACTACCTCACTGTTTGTCTTACCATTACCTATCATGGTCCTCTCACACTATGGTCTTACCACTACCTATCATGCTTGTCTCACATTATTCTCCCCATCCACACACCTGTAAGAAAACAATACAACGTCTGTGCTCAATAGATAACAGGATCTCATACGTAAGAGAGAAAATAGATAGTATGGAGAATCGAAAATTTGATTATTATAAAATTGATACAATAGATGGCGCTGCTTCCTAGCCATGCGCTCCGATGAAAGAAGCTTTGATGGCGACTTAGAAACAGTAGAAGATGGAGGCTAGATGCTAAGGAATCAGGGTTGCTATAGCCAGTGATGAAATGGGCTTCAAGGGCTTGCTCTTATATAGCCACCACAAGTAGTCGATTAGACCCAATTGGGTGACCGACCCAGTCTGCCCAAAATGGCCGACTAGGGGTCGCTCCCAAAATAGGCCACCGACCACACGATAGAACCGGTGCACAAAATAGAGCAACTAACTACGGTATCCATTCGGCCCAAAGCCATCCAGGATCATCTGAGGCTCCAAACGAGCCCCGCAACCCGAGAGTGGGCTACCCCGAGAAATGCTCTGTCCACCCTTAGTGCGATCAGTCATAGGATGCCTTCCTACTGCCAACTTGGCTACATGCAAGCCCATCTGGTGTTCAAACTAGGTCCTACTAGATAACTGAGCTACTCAAATGCCTTCTCCTCATATGGGAGGCTTACAAGTAGAGTTAGCTAGTTCCCGCATAGTTACACGAGAGTGGAGCATTGGTATCTAACACCCCCCCTCAATGTCCACCCGTAAGTGAACTTACTTTTTCGGCCCAATGCCAAGTCAATGAAGATGCTTCTCCAGCAAGTCTCTTCCAAGAGCCTTCGTGAAGATGTCCGCATCATTCTCTGTAGTCGAACAGTACACCAAGTCAACCTCTCCATCCATGATGTGCTCGCGTATAAAGTGATATTGAATCTCAATGTGTTTTGTGTGAGCGTGGAACACAGGTCTCTTTGCAATCGCCATGCAACTCTGATTGTCACATGATAACTGCGTAGGCTTGTTCTGCACTGCACCCATGTCCCCTAAAATCCTCCTCAACCACACTGCTTTGCAAGAAGCAAAGCATGCTGATTTGTACTCAGCCTCAGTAGAAGAAAGTGCAACTGTGGGTTGCTTCTTGCTGACCCATGACACAGCTCCAGATCCAAGTGAGAAACAGTAACCTGTCACTGATCTCCTGCTGTCCACGTCTCCTGCCAAATCCGAGTCACAGAATCTGGTCAAGATGTTGCCCTTGGTATAGGTGATGCCATAATTGATGTATTTTAGCACCTGCATCCCTGCCCTCCAATGGTTCTCCCAGGGCTTATTGGAAAACCTTCTTAGTACACCAGTTGCAAAGCTGATGTCCGCAGCCGCATGTTGCACAGGTAAATCAAGTTGCTAACAAGCCTTCTATACTTCGCTTCGTCCACCAGTGGTGATGAATCCTCATTTGAGATCTTCACGTCAACCTCCATAGGGGTACCAACTATCTTGCACTTAGCCATGCCAAATGCCTTAAGTATCTCTCCAACATACTTCAGCTATGAAATGAAGATCTGTTTTGGCTCTTGCCAAACTTCAATCCCCAAACAGAAATGCATCAGTCCGAGGTCTGTCATTTCAAACTCTCTTCCTAGCAAATGCTTTGTCTGCGAGATCTTCTCTTCATGGTTCCTTGTTATGACAAGGTCATCCACATAAAGGACCACGATCATACACCTGCCTCCTTCTCTAAAGATATACAAATTTGCATCAGATGGGCTCCTCTTGAACCCGTTTTGCATAAAGTAGCTATCAATCCACTGGTACCATGCTCGTGGGGCCTGTTTCAGCCCGTAAAGTGCCTTCTTCAGTTTACAGACTTTACCTTCTGAATCGGGGATCTCAAAACCTGGTGGTTGTTCCACATATACCTCCTCCTTGAGATCTCCATTCAGAAAGGCGGATTTTACATCCATCTGAAACACGGGCCAACTTCCCTGGGTAGCTAAAGCCAAAACATTTTGAATTATGGTCAGTCGAGCTGTGGGAGAAAAAGTATCTTGATAACAAAACCATGTACCTGTGCGAATCCTTTTGCCACGAGCCGAGCCTTGTATTTATCCAACGTGCCGTCGAACTTGTACTTGGTCTTGTACACCCACTTGGTGCCAATTACCTTGTGTTTTGGTGTCGATCCACAAGGTCCAAGTGTTGTTCTTCATTATGGAGCCATACTCTGATTGCATGGCCTCCATCCACCTATCATCACCCTGTGCCTCTTCAAGACACTTGGGTTCATCAGCACGGATCACTTCTGTCATCGATGCGTAGTTGACCAAGTGTTCCTGCGTCCTTTTTTGCTCCTCTAATCTCTTGGACCGATGGTGTTCAAATGGTTTCTCCTCAATGGCTGGAGGCTCTCTGCCATCCAAAAGCTGCTTTACCCACTTCGGGAATGGCTGTTGCCATTGTGGTTCTACAGGCTCTTCTTCCTCTTCTTTATCTTGAATCCTCCCAAGCACCGTTGGGGGAGTTCGGTCTGCTGTTGGTGGTTGTACTGGATGGATATCCTGGTCCTAGTTGTCTGGGAAGGAAGCATCCTCCTCCAATTGATGCGGCTGTTCTGAGAAGACCACATCGCGACTTACTATTACCTTCTTGGTAATAGGGTTATAAAGATGGTAACCCTTCGCCTCTTCACTGTAACCCAAGAAAATACACTTCCGGCTCTTCGGTTCCCATTTGGTCATGTTAGCATCAAGGACATGCACAAAACAGTCACATCCAAAAACTCTGAAATGTGCAGCTGAAGGTTTCTTACCAAAAAAGGCCTACAGTGGAGTCATCCCATTCACATCCTTTGTGTAGCTAGGATTCAGAATGTAAACTGCCGTGTTACATGCTTTAGCCTAGAAAGTCTTTGGCAAATCTTTCCCTTTCATCATACTCCTGCCCATTTCACAGATGGCGTGCATCTTGCATTCTGCTACTCCATTTTGCTATGATATATGTGGCGGGGGTTTCTGCCTCTTGATCCCATGACTTTTGCAGTAACTTTCGAATTCACTTGATGTGAACTCTCCACATCTGTCTGATCTCAACTTCTTCACCTTCCTCCCCGATTCTTTCTCGACCATTACATGCCATTCCTTGAACTTACTAAAAGCCTCGTCTTTAGTCTTCAGGAAGTATATCCATATCCTTCTACTGTAGTTGTCGATCAGCATCATGAAGTAGTAGGAACCACCCAAATCTTCGGTCTCCATCTTTCTGCAGAGGTCCATGTGAACGAGCTCTAGAGGAGCCTTTGCCTTGCTGGCCTCTTTAGGAAAGGGATGCCGATGCTGCTTGCCCATCATGCGAGCTTCACATACATCAGGCAGATCTATAATTTTTGGTAGGTCTACAATCATTCCACTTTTATGCATCTCCTTTAAAGAACTAAGGTTTAGATGACCAAACCTCTCATGCCATAGCTTAGTGTTCTTCACATCCGCTTGAGCACTAAAAGCTGAGAGTTCGTAGATGTTGTTGTGTCGTGTACCTTTACCAATGACCTTCCCTTGAAGATCCAAAACTTATGCACCATTCTTATCAAAGTGAACTTTGAGGTCCTGATCCATGATCACAAAAATAGACAGCAAGTTCCTCTTGATATCTGGCACATAAAGAACATCAAACAAGTGTTTTACAACTCCATCTGACTTGAGAGCAATTGTACCTTTTCCTTTTGCTGGACATTTTGCATCATTGCCGACTGCTACTAGGATGTCATTCCCTACCGGCTGTAGAGAGGTATACCAATCCTTTCGACTGGTCATGTGGCATGATGCACCACTGTCTATAATCCACGGTTCATCCGCAGGTACGTGAACTGCCTCTGTGCAAATCTCCTCAATTGCTACGAATAGCTCTATTGGTACTGCCTGTGCACTGTTGTTGGACTCTTTCTTTACTCCGTTCTCCTCATCTGCAATGTTCTTCCGGCACTCATTCTGCTTGTGCCTTGCCTTGTTGCAATAGAAGCACTTGATCTTCTTCTTTCTCTTTTTATCAGAAGAAGAAGATGGGTTACCAGAGTCCTTACCTTTACCTTTCTTTGATCTAGTGTAGAAAGCCGAATCTTCTCCAGTCCTTGTCTTTTGACGCATCTCCTCCAGAAGCATCGCACTGAAATCCTCAAAGTTGAGGGGCGGATTTCTATTCTACATATTCAGCACCATAACAAGACCGTCGTACTTTGGTGGGAGAATCCGTATGCATCTTCATGCTAGATTCTTGCTGGTGATGGTGATGCCAATCGCACTCATCTGATCGTGCAGATTCTTCACCCTCGTGATGAACTTCTCTACCGTTTCAGACTCAGACAGTTTCTCGTTCACGAGTTGAGTCTCCAGATTCTGAATCCGCGTCTGATTCATGGTCTCATACTAATTTTTCAAGACCGTCCATGCCTCCTCCGCTATGGTGACATGTTGAATTAATGCCATGACAGAATCACTTACACTGCAGACAATAGAACACAGCGCATCTGCATTTCTTCTTGTCCATGCGAGAATCTCATCTGCAATTGGTACTATCTGTTGTGCTACATTGGCCGAATTCGGTCTCGGGACCGGCTTCATGTCCACCCCAGTAGCAGTATCCCAAAGCTCATATGCGCTTAGGATGATCTTCATCTTGAACTTCCAGAGTGGATAGTTAGTGCGGTCCAACTTTTCGCTTTTGCCGAACGGTGGGATTCGCAATCTTGCGGGCTGGGCCATCTCTCACAATCTCCTTGTAAACAGAAATACACTACCAAATCTTCTTGCTAGAGTCCAGGCTCTGATACCATGTAAGAAAACAATACAACGTCTATGCTCAACAGATAACAGGATCTCGTACGCAAGAGAGAAAACAGATAGTATGGAGAATCAAAATTTTGATTATTGTAAAACTGATACAATAGATGGCGCTGCCTCCTAGCCGTGCGCTCCTGTGAAAGAAGCTTCGATGGTGAGCTGGAAATAGTAGAAGACGAAGGCTAGATGCTAAGGAATTAGGGTCGCTGTAGCCAGTGATGAAATGGGCTTCACGGGCTTGCTCTTATATAGCCACCACAAGTAGTTGGTTAGACCCAATTGGATGACCAACCCAGTCTGCCCAAAACGGTCGACTGGGGGTCGGTCCCAAAATAGGCCACCGACCACACGATAGAACCGGTGCACAAAATAGAGCAACTGACCTACAGAATTTGTTCGGCCCAAAGCCCCATCCGGGATCATTTGAGGCTCTAAACGGGCCCCGTAACCTGAGAGTGGGCTGCCCCAGGAAATGCTCCATCTACCCTCAGTGCGGTCAGTCATGGGATGCCTTCTCACACTTGCATGTAGCCAAGTTGGCAGTGTGCCAACTCCGTCCAGCCATCAAGCCACACATGGCCCCCATCTGGTGTCCAAACCAAGTCCTACCAAATAACCGAGCTACTCAAATGCCTTCTTCTCATATGGGGGGCTTACAAGTAGAGTTAGCTGGTTCCTGCGTAGTTACACAAGAGTGGAGGATTGATATCTAACAACATCTTCACCTACTACCCTATTGCCTTATCACACCATTACATCCTTCTCACTAACTACATGATGTATTACCCCTTCGTGTTATTACTTCCATGATTCCATTACCATGCTCAAACTTTATGACCTCTAAATATCCCCCCATACTTCTTCCATGTATTTCTCCCCTTCCGCGACTCCTTGTAGCTACACCCCCCTTCTACACTAGTCCATTTTTTTACCACTTTTCTCTCTTGATCACCCATGCTACTTAATGCTCTCAGGTTCATATCAAGCTGGATAGTTTGTGGCTCAGTGTTTATTTTTATTGTGACACTGATAACAAGGGAGGACTGTTTATGACACCTATCTTCCCAACTAAAGTTTAAGTTGGTTCTCACTTGTCTTTCTTGCTGGATGGTGGCAGGTATGCAGATTCCTCTCTTCAATTAAAAAAAATGCTTGCTACTACTTATCCAAGCTCAACTTCTATGCAATTTATGCGAAATCTTAATTTACAAAATGGCCCACTGCTGGTTTTCTTTTATTAATAGGGGTTCACCTACTTGTACAAACCTTTCCTTTAGTGCAATGAGTTTCTCTTTCTATTCCATTGTCTAGCTTTGCTCTTTTGTCTTTTCACTATGCAAACGGGTGCTGTCAAGTCTTCCACACACATGTTCCCATGCAACTCTGGACGGTTTCACATAGTACACTTAAGTCATTAAGTCCTTCTCTGCTTCTTTACACCCTTCTTAAACTTGTTATTTATTTGTTATTAAATTTTTTTAGATAAGTTTTTCTAATTCCTTCTCTTGTCCTTGCAGAAATATTAATGGGACGTCACACTCCAATCCAGATCTCTCAAACAACCGTCTCTTGACTCTCACTCCCAGCTCTTACAAAATACATTTAAGTCATTATGTCCCTTGACCTTTTGACTCTTTTCATTGCTATTATGAGCAACACTATTTTATTCCACTTACTTTTTTTCATTTTCACCTTTTTAAGGGCTCTTCTAAACCAAACAAATGTTAGAATTTCCCACTTCCCTCTCCATGCTTGATATTGCTATTATTAAGACCTCAACTTAATTAATATGCTTCCACACTGCTAAATTTTGACCTACCTTACTCAAGTACATATTTTCCATTCCTTAAAATTGCACTTCTCAATACTTCTTAACCTCTTCAAGTAGACAGTAGGTCATCACACTAGGTGATGACCTACTTTCTCACCTAGTGTGTTGTATCATACTAAGGCAAAGGTGGATACACACACACATAGTATCCTCATTCTCTCTTTTTCCCTTGCAAATTATTGTTCTTCCCTTTAAGTCCCTTTGAAAACCTTCTTTTAAAAAACTACCTCTCCCTCTCTCAAAATTCCCCCCCCCTCTCTCTCTGCCCTCTTTCTCCTCTTTTACCTAATTTCCCCCAAAAATCCTCTCCCTTTTCCAACTTATCCCCTCTTTTACCTAATATCCCCCAAAAATCCTCCCTTTCCCAACTTATCCCCTCTTTTTCCCCTACTCTACCTCATTATATTCTCCCTAATTATTTCTAAAATTTCATAGTTGTCTCTTAATTTTTCATAATCCTATTTTTTCCTTTTCACTCCCAAGCTTAATTACATTCCCTCTAATTTTTTCCCTTATTAATTATCCCTGTTTTTTGCTTAATGTTCCTTAATTAATGTTTTCCTAAATTTTCTCCTAATTTCTTTTGCTACCTTTTTATTGCTACACACACACACACACACACACACGTTATATCCTTACTCCCTTTCCTATTACAATTCCTAACTTTTATCCCCATCTCTCTCCAATTTTCCCCTCTTTCTCTACCTAACCTCTCCGTCTTCACCTCTTGCTCCCTCTCTACTTATCCCCTCTCTCTAATTTAAAACCCCCTCTCTCTCTAACTACACTTTTACCTCTCTCCCTAACCCCACCTCTACTCACCTTACTACACTTCTACCTACCTCTACTCCCTAACTACTCCCTAACCAAGTCCCTAACCCAAGCTCCTCCCCCGACTATTCAATTCCATTTTTTGTGACTACTAATTGCCTCAAATTTTGACCACCATCCCGACTACCTACCCTCCCAACCTACCAACTTCTTCCTCCCTGACTTTCCCTCTCCCTCTACGTTGGTTGAGTTCCCTGCCCTCCCAACTAAGCTCAACTGGTTATTTGAACCCCCTCTTCTTATTTCGTCCACCTACTCTATCTTTGCCTGCCCATCACTGTACAATGCTACTCTGTGCTACGCAATAGCCTACCAACCTCTGTGACCCACATCGCCTCTCGTTCCAACTTCATTGCCATGATCGCCTAATCTCAACCTTCTTTAGCGCACCTCCTACGTTTCTTGCTCTTTGGACTTTTGCCGCAATCTCTCTCCCTATGGTTTCCTCTCACCTCCCCTCTTTCTCTACTTCATTGCATCGACATCGCCTCGTGGCCTTTGCCACCCAGCTACATTGTTTGGATCCACAAGTTATGTAAAATTACATGACACACCCACCACCTCTCTGTCTTTTCCTTCATTTTCTTTGCCACCCTTTACACCTCCCTATTACACCCCTTCCACTTTACTCCTTACCTCTTTTATTTTCTTTATAACCCAACCCTCCCTCCCCCCCACCCTTTTTAATTCTCCCTTTCATTCACTTATAATACTCTAGGTTCCCAACTTATTTCTCTACTTGTGTTTCTCCTACCCCCTATTCTTTCTTTTCCTTACACTTTTACAAGTACTATTAGCCTAATTTTCATCTTAAGCAATGTATCTATAATTCATTAACCAATCTATTAAACTTTACCATTTTTGTTAGCCTATCTTATGATTTATTAGCCTATCTACTACACTCTACCATCTCTTTTAGCTTAGCTTATGACTCATCAACCAATCTTTTGCCCTAGTATCCTATGTTTTATAAACTCTCACAATTCTTTTTGGCTATCTAAGTAATCCTTTCCCCCTTCTACCTCGTATTATCTTTATAATACTACCTACTCATTGTTTGTTTTACCACTATCTATCATGCTCCTCTCACACTGTTCTCCCCATCCACACACCTTCACCCTCCTACCCTATTGTTTATCACACCATTACATCCTTCTCACTAACTATGTGCTCTATTACCCCTTCGTGTTATTACTTCCATGACTCCATTGCCACCCTCAAACTTTGACCTCTAAAATTCCCCCCATAGTTCTTCCATGTATTTCTCCCCTTCCCTTATTCCTTGTACTTACACCCTCCCTTTGCACTTGTCCATTTTTTTACCTCTTTTCACTCTTGATCACCCATGCTACCTAATGCTCTTAGGTTCATATCAAGCTGGATAATTTGTGGCTAAGTGTTATTTTTATTGTGACACCAATAAGAAGGGAGGGGTGTTTATGACACCTGTCTTCCCAACTAAAGTTTAAGCTAGTTCTCACTTGTCTTTCTTGTTGGATGGTGGCAAGTATGTAGACTCCCCTCTTCAATAAAAGTAATGCTTGCTATAACTTATCGAAGCTCAACTTCTATGCAGTTTATGCAAAATATTTTTTTACAAACTGGCCCACTGCTGGTTTTCTTTTATTAATAGGGGTTCACCGACTTGTACAAAATTTTCCCTTAATGCAATAAGTTTCTCTCTCTATTCCATTGACTAGCTTTGCTCTTTTGTATTTTCACTAAGCAAAGGGGTGTTGTCAAGTCTTCCACACACACACACACATACAAACTTTACTCTGTGTTGTGTGTGTGTGTGTGTGTGTGTGTGTGTGTGTGTGCGTGCACGCGTGTGCAAAAGCAATTACCAATTGGCTATATTTTGACATTTGTATGGTTTTAAGACAATGTATCCCCATAAAACTCTCTCTCTCTCTCTCTCTCTCTCTCTCTCTCTCTCTCTCTCTCTCTCTCTCTCTCCCTATCGAAAAAATATAATGGAATAATATAGAAGTAGAGAGGGGGGAAAGGGAAATATGTATAGATATAAAGAAAAAGGGGGGGGGGGGATAAAGTAAAAAAGACCTAAGAGTCCATTTTGTGGGACGGGAGTCAAAAAGACACGAGAGTCTATTCCATGATGGGCAAAGGATAGCATGAATGAATGGCATCGGAGTGTCTTGAAGAGTAGAGTGGAGAGGGCACATAATTATGGGTAAGTGTTCGAAAGGACGTTGGTACGCAACAGTACTTAAGGTAGGGCTAGAGGTCAATACGAGCATTGGTGCGGGGAGTCACAAGGGATAGATTAAGTGAGGGGAATGGCAGCTGTCACGGGCGCCAACAACAAGGATCAAAATTGCAGGGTGTAATTATAGGTAAGAGGTGTAAGGAGTAGTCGCAAGCGAGGTTGCAGAGGGTAGAAGATAGTCAATGTGATGGGTTTGGAGGTGGGTAGAAAAGAATGCACGCCCTTAAATAGGTAGGAGGTTGGGTAGTTAGGGAGTCGGGTAGGTAGAGAGCTAGGGAGGCTAAGGGTTGGGGAAACATGCGGTAATGAAGACCATGAGTCTAGAATGCAGGGCCGACGATGATTATGACGGGGAGGGAGGTTTTTCATTAATAGGATATTAGTTTAAATAGGGTCAGTGATAAAAGGCGGGGAGGGTGGGGTGTTAGCATAAAATTTTAACAAGGAAAAAATAGGCAATAAGAGTAGAGGAAAAAAGTTTTGAAAAAAGTCTAAGTAAATGAAAATAAGACAATTAGAAAAATAAAAAATAAACAAACAATACAAGGAAAGATTAGGGAAGATAAGGATAATAAACAAGAAAAGAAAAAGTAGAAAAGGAAATTTAAAAATTAAATAAATTAGGAGAGAAGTACAATAAGAAAAATTATAGTAAAATTAGAAGATAGAAGACTTACAAGAAAATTTATGGAGTTTTTAAAAAGAGAATTTTAAAAAAAGTGTTTAAAAATTAGAAAGAAAAAAGGGGGGGGTCTTAATTAAGGGATCAAAAAGGGGAAAAAGTAAGAGATGGGAAGCAAAAAAGAAGAACAATAATGGAAAGGAGATAAGAAAATTTTTTAAAAAAAGAAAGGAGAATATTAAGGTTTAAAAATAAGGAAACTAATGAAAAAAAATTAATTAAAAAGAAAGTTTAGGGAGAAGAGAAACGAAAAGGAAAAATGAGTGACAATTAAGCAAAAGATAAAATATAGAGGAAAATTATTGGAAATTAAGAGAGATTAATGAGCAAGGGTCATAGGAAAAATTATTAATTAAAAGTTTAGAAGAAAGGAAAATTACGGAAGGATTTATTAGTATTTCTTTTATAAAAAAGGAAATTACGGAGAGTATTGGGATAAAGTATTAGAAAAAAAGGGAAATAAATAAGGAAAATTAGCAATAATTAAGGGAAGTAGGTGTAAATAGGGAAGTAATGGGGGGGGATAAGGTGGGAAGAAAACGGAACAAGGGTTTAAACAAAAGGAGGAAGGGGTAGGAAGTGTGTGTGTGTGTGGGTGAGAGAGAGAGAGAGAACAAAAAATTTACAAAAGTGTTGAATGGAAATTCCACCAAAAAGGTTGTTCCACGATATTCCATGGTGTTTATTTCATTGCCATACATGTGATTTGGGATGTTACCCTAAAAGCTGACAAACTATGCAAGGACACACTTTTTTTCCACCTGAACTCCTCACATTATACATGAGAAGATGCAACCTTTAGAGAACTTTCACCACTCTCCAAAGCTTACTTACAATCTGCTTCCACCAAATCCCATTCACTATTCACACCAGGAAACCTCTACTCTGCCAACACCTCAAAAAGGAAACATAATAAATTGGATTGTAGAAGGAACATGCCACATGGCACCCCAAAATTCGACAATGTACCACACTCATCATTTCTTTAGAAAACACAACAACAATATATATGAATGCCAACATGCTATAACTAAAACATCCATTGTATTAGTAGGAATGGATGTAATGAAGAAGGGGTTGATCATGTCTATGGTTAAGCTAACCCAAGTTAGCCAACTCTACCACCTAGCTAGGTAATTGGTGCCTAGTCTAGTGGCATGTATGGATAACCTTTCAAACCCCCCCTTTGTTCTAAGGACAACATCCCACAAAATGCCACTGCATTCACCTACAAATATCAACATATATAAATCAAAGCAACTTAGTAATTGAGTAATATTTCAGACCCATCTATCATGTTTTCGACAAGGACATAAAGATTTGACAAAGAGGCAATCTTCACGTATCCAATTCATCACATTTTCTCCCAAAGTACACACACACACACACATCTCTGTCTCTCTCTCTCTCTCTCTCCTCTCTCTCTCTCTCTCTCTCTCTCTCTCTCTCTCTCTCTCTCTCTCTATCTCTATATATATATATATATATATATATATATATATACATACATATATACATACATACAGACATATACATACATATATATACATATACATACACATATATGTGTGTGTATGTGTGTGTGTGTGTGTATACATATACGTATATGTATACATACATACATACATATATATATACATATATATATGTATGTATATATATATACATACATATACATATATATATATATATATACATATACATATACAAACACACACACACACACACACACACACATATATATATATAGAGAGAGAGAGAGAGCCCAATCTCAATTCATTGTGTCGTAAGGAAATCGAAAATTAAAAGATCACAATGCATGGGTCAATTAAATAAGGGTTTTTTTAATCTTAAACAATGATGCATATGTCAAATTGTGGAACTCCTTCTACTTTCATTACATATTTATATTTCAAAGCATCATAAGAAGTCAAACCTCTGCATGCTTTCATGATTTTAAACATTTTTATTCATTGAATGATTATATGCATTGTAACATATGCAAGAGAATAAAAGAATTTGTAAATGGTAAGGAACAAACATGACCTAACTAAGTACACCAAAGTAGTGGAGAGGAGGTAGCAGTGGTCCAGCAACTGGATGGAGCACCCGCCAATAAAAAACCAAAGAAAAAAACCCAGAAGAAATAGCTCAATATATCGACAAGCGTTCATTGGCCAATGACACATTATGTTGAAATACCAAACACTATGCATAAAAGTGGAGAAGCAATGCATTAAAGCTTTTTTCTTTAAAAAATACAAAGGTTCAATGTATCATAAGTGATCTCTTGGGAAAATTAATGCGATCTCAACTCTTAGTAATTGAAATGGGAGAGCTAATCGTAATGGTTCTTTAATCATTGCACGAATAGGGAGATAAGTACTCTCCTTCAAGGTCGAGAGTAACAAACTAACGATTTAGTCCATAGGACTAAATAACCCAACTTTAATGTGTGATAACCACACACATCCAACACTAGCATTGGTTGTATGGACATTACTGGACACCTTTAAAGTTCAAATCAAGGTTGAGTAGGATGACTTGTCTTCGACAAGTTAAAGACCCGCTTCGTCCATCTCAACTTTAAGACATCTTGAACTTTAAGAAAAGATTTATTTATAAATTTGAATATTTCAATGAAAGTTTCTATAAAGTTTCTAGTTGAGTCTTAGCATTACATATAGCTCTCTCTCTCTCTCTCTCTCTCTCTCTCTCTCTCTCTCTCTCTCTCTCTCTCCCCCCCTTTGTGTGAACAAAAAATTCATAAAAGTGTTGAATGGAAATTCCACCACAAAGGTTATCTCGGTGTAATTGCATGCATATCAAGAAGATATTAATTGTTAAGATTTGTACTTTTATCACTTTTTTCCACACTTGAAGGCAAAACAAAATAATGAAGAAGGACTTGAAATTAGTGGAGTGAACTTTTGGGAAAGCAAAAAGGAAGAGAAGGCCTTCGTGTACACTTGTAATAGCCATTCCCAACCATTCTTTCTTGAAATAAAGATTGCCCTTGTCTTGGTATTGCAGAGAGTACAAACTTGAGACTGGTCTTGGAAGCATAGAAGGGGCAAAGCAAGCCCCAATGATCAATCTAGGAGTAGTGTTGAAGTGGGCGGTGACATAGGTCGCCTTAGGAGAATTGCTATAAGCATTGAAATCTGTCCACTCACTCACGATATAGGAGCTATCAGTCCCAAAAATACTAGGGAGAAGACATTCGAAGGCATCCAAGATATTGAGAACTTTATCTTAGTCCCTATTGTGTAGATGACATAAATGCCCTAAAGAAAATTGTAGTATGCAAGGAGTGTGCCAGGATGTATGGCACGTTGGCAGCTTAGCAAGACTATCACCTAGCACCTCATCTTTGTATATCATCTCCAAAATCATGAGACACATGTTTGAGTAGTCAAGATGAGATGATGGGGAAGGAAACTTCAAGACCGCTCCTTCAATCCCAAAGTGTGTGTGGCAAGGCACGCAAAGATCAGGTGCTATCATGTGACACCAAAAAGACAAGGATGTATAGAAGCAATTGGGAAATGGCTACACATTAGTTCTTTATAACATCGAGAAGGAATAAAATTAGCATCTCTTGTTCTGATTCAGAGGTAGCATGCAGATTTTCTTAGGGGGAAGGTGATCACCCTGGAGGCGAAAAGCTCTGACACAATTGAGATGGACCTAAGCTTGAAGATTTCTTGGGTGGTGCATCCTTAGGATTCAAAATCTAAAAATTGAAGAAGCATGGATGCCTCAAGCCCACATTTGCAATAAGCCCAAAGCGGTTCCTCGAAGGATACTATTTGGCCCACATCACTACTTGGAACATCTATGTTGCCCAATGCAGCTTAGTGTGACGAGACCAAATGCTCTCGGTAGCCATCCTCATAGCGATATTACCTGCATGTTGAGGGTCGTATGGGAGCGGGGTATGATTGGATCTTGAACTATCGTTTGAAAGGTGGGTGCATTTCTACAAGGCTTGGCTTGGAAGTGCATTCTATGTATTCATAGATTGAGGTATTCACTGGATGTAGAGTCCCCACCAATGTTGTTTGCCCCTCTTTGAGAGACTCTTTTAACTAGAATGCTTGGCCAACGCTAAGTATATTGTAAGTAGCTAATAATTGGCCAATTATCTAATGGCTTAGAATGTGCCACATGGCTTCTTAGGATTTTAGAGTTTCATAAAACTCTCTAGTGATGGCCAAGTAGAAAAGGCTCTTGGATAGACCATTTTCCCCCTCTGATGTTAATTTGTATGGTTGGCTTTTTCTCATGAGAAAGTCAGCGTTCAAATTGTACAGTGAGCTTACAATGGCACTGCCAGACTCTTTCTTCCCAAGGTTCAAAGAGACTTCCGAGATGGCGCAGACTGCTACGACATTGATTCAACGGAGTGTATCCTTAGATCTAATATATAGTCATCTTATCATGTGAGACAAGCAATCCAAACCCCAAGTATCTGGGAGCTAACGGTCGGAGGTCAACGAACTGTTCTAACGTTGACGCTGGAGATATTCATGAACAGCTCGAAAACATGATAGGCTTATGATTTGCTACAGCTGGGTGCACCTGCCAGCATTCAGAATTGAGTTGCTTCGAAAGTGTTCAAAGCATGAAGGTTTAGTGCATTGGCAACTTTCAAAACGTAATTCAATATTGTCCAGTCCAGGTTTTGGGGCCTGCTGCCATGGTTCACAGCATAGAACATCAGGTTAAAGATGGTGATTCATTAGAATGGCTTGCTGAAAAATATAGCACAACTGTTTCTGCAATCAAAAGCCTGAATAGTCTGCAAGACGATCTAATATTTACAGGCAGGTAAGTTAGTGGTTTAGCCAAGTTGAAGTCAGGTTTTACAAGACCATTGATTGTACTTGTAAATGTTAAATTTTTCACAATATAGTTGTATCAAAATCCTTTCGGTTGACTGCAGTGTGTTAAAAATATACAAAACACCAAGACTCAGGGGATTTCATGGGTTGCGAAAAAAGACTTTAACTGCCAGAGACGCAACTTCTTCCCCAACGATACAGACATCAGAACTCAAAACTGATTGTATCTGCCCATTCAATACATCCCCTCTTTTTCGAAGTACCAGATACATCAGACAGCTGCCAAAACTGAAGACAGTAAGGATTAGGTTTGGAGACACATTGGCAGATATTGCCCATGACCATGGGTAATTGACTTAAAGAACTCTGTGGAATGTTATTAGTTTTTTGTTTTAAAAAACTATATATATTAGTTTTTTTTAATCTTTATATGTACTGTTGTCCAGGATCAGTGTCACAGAACTTCAGCAGCTGAACAATTTGCAGGATGACGTGATATTTGAGGGTGATGTACTGGCTGTTTCTTCTGGTTGGTCTTCCTAAAATTGTTGTTGCTCCATGTAATTGTATAGATGCCTTTAGAAAGATCTCCCAGTCTCCAGATTATCACGAGTCATTAATTTAGGAGTCTCAGAAAGATTGTGAGTTGGCAAAAGAACGGCTGTCTCCTGTACTTTTCATCCAAGTTGTGGCCTGCTGATATTTATTTCTATTTGTAGCAGTGTGTTGCTCTATCAACTATCTTGTTATGCTCATATACTTGTCCTTCATAGGCTGTTGTATGTCGGGTGAGGAGAATGTGGACCGCTTTATGATGAGTTTAATCCTTTAGTGCTAGCCTTGCTCACTGCTGAGTCTGCAGGTCACCTCCAAGGTGCTGACAGAACAACTCTGTGAAGGCTATTGTGTGCACGTGTGTGGATGTGTGTGTGTGTGAGAGAGAGAGAGAGAGCATGTGTAAAAACTATGGTCTACACCCATCGTTTGGGCAATGATGAGCCGATGGGGAAAAATAGCTAGTCCCTGCTATGTGAGATAAGGTTTGTTGTTTCAACCTTGTGGGTGACTATCATGAGGTTGAATGTGCACTGCTTTAGAGGACAAGTTCAGGCATAATTCTTGGATTCATCTTTATATATGTTTCCATCATATCAGCGGATGTGTCAATTTGATTTTGTGAAGTTTTCATCCAAGTTACAGCCTGCTGATATTGCATAATTCTTTCTGTTAGTTGTTCTGTTGTAGCTTTTGAACTTGCCATCACAAGCAGGATCTTTGTTGCTTGGTTTAAAATTTTCTTTTCTTTGAAACAAACCTATGTGATAGATTGAGGTTCTTTCACAGGAAATGTGGAAAGAACCTTCGCAAATATAAGGCCCGGTGAAAGAAGAACAAAGAGGTGTCTTTTTTCTAGGCAAAGGGAGACTTATATAAGACCATTTAGATATGATAACTTGAAATTAGTTCTAGAGTGGAGAGAGACTTCAGATTTGAAGACTCGAGGTGCGTGATGATAATGCTGTCTCTGCAGAAATTGAGTATGTCATTCTAAATAATGTGTAAATTGCTCTATTTTAATGAATGTTAAAGACTTTAGTACGTGGCTTACCTGCGTGACTTTGTTTTGGCACCCCTGGAGCCACGCTTGCCAGGCCGTTGGCAGAAGAGAAAGGGTTTTGAATGTCTATGCTTTAGCTCGCCTTTGATTGATGGGTAAGGAGTTTGGCTAGGCATAGTTGATAGTACAAGGTTTGGCAAGGCATAGTTGATCGTATTGGTTTCCTTATGAAATTTGTTTTTATGCTGATGGTTTGGATAAATGTGCGCTGTAACTTGGGGTTTGGCAGCTTCATAAGCAGTCCATTTGGTTGGCGGTGGGGTTCTTTTCATGAGGTAGGTTATGTGGAGGAACTCTAAAGGCATTTTTTGTATTGTATCTCATTTGCTTCCGTAATGAAGATACTGCTGGTGATTTCTATCATTTTCTTTGTTGACAATTGTTCAATCTTTCTGACAGGGGGTTGATTTGGCAACAGATCAGGGAACACCAATTTTTGCATCAGAGAGAGGCAAAATTATGTCTGCTGGCTGGAGTAGTTGGTCAGTTTTTTGCAAGCTCATTCTTTTGCACCTCTATTCTCATAGCCATGTTTCATCGCTTACTTTGTGTGAGGGAACAGCTAGTGTGACGTCTGATTTTAGTTTTCCATTACATATTTTGTCTTCTGTGATTTGGGATTTTCACTCTCATAAAAAAGTTCCCCTCAATTTTATGGGGAAGGTAAAGTGTCTCCTAACAAGTGAACAGATCAGAAGGCCAATCTGCAAAGCCTTTTTTACTGTTTTTGAACAAACTATGTAGATGGTTAGTGTGAAATATGCATGTTGCTGGCCTTTGAAATCTTTTTCTTATAAAGTACTTACATCTTTGTCTATGTCTTTGTGCATGTTATTTGTTGTTGGGATCGAGGACTTCAGGGTTATGTTTTCTGTACCGATGATCTTATTCTTTTGGTTTCGTCGCCCTGTTCAATGGAAATCTATTTGCAGGGGGGATGTATCTACTCTCGTTGTTTTGAAACAATCTTTTTTTTAAGAACATGCTTTTTTTACATGACCATTGAGTTTCCTATATATACACGAGCATGCTTGTCTTCATGAGCATGTGCTTGCCTTTGTATTTTTCATATCATAAAAGAGCTGTTTGAATGGGTTGGAAGTTTGGATTATGTGTCAATACAGTTCTCATAGTAGGTCATCTAAAAGCTAACACTCTTAAAAGCATACTTTTCTGAACCCTGCTGTGAAGTCTTTCCTGACCTCTTAATTTTCTTATGATTGCTTGTTGGAGATGGAATAGAGGACTTCAAAGATGATAAAAACGGATTTATTTTTCAGCTATGGATATCTGATTGAGATTCAGCACGACCGTGGTTTTGTGACGAGATATGCTCACTGCTGTGCAACATATGCTCATGTTGGTCAGGTATATGATAAAACTGGAGAATGGTTACATATTGTTGATGAAACCGAGTCACATTCTTAAATGTCACGGGGATCATTGGAATCTTGGATTCTTTTGAGAGGCTTTTATAACTGTACGTCAGTCTATCTTCCAATTTGATGGACAGTTGTCTTATGATCTTTGTATCTGGTGCAGAATGTCTTGAAGGGTCAACAAGTTGCAGCTGTGGGAGCAACTGGTCGTGCCACTGGACCACACGTGCATTTTGAGGGTTAGTGTTTCTGTTCAAGCTGTGTTTTCTGTTGATTTGCACAAAAGATGGTTCCAAATGATGTTTTATGTCTCAACGTCCAATGTGCAGTAAGGTGCAATGGTAAAGCATTGGATCCTTTCAAGTTTGTGAGGTGGTGATTTTGCCAGTCCTGAGTTTAAACGGAAGATTCTTTCAATTGGACACATGAGGTGGGCAACCACATGAGGGGCATGGCCATGGGAGGATCGCAGTGCTTTGATAGAGATGGATTCGGTAAAAAAGGAAACAAGGCAGCGCTACATCCAGACCACTAACTTTGAAGCCTGCAATCATGGCGTTTTAAAATTATTGCTGTACTCTAGACGTGTCAATGATGTAGAACATGTGGATAATGTATGCATTATCGAGGTGTCATATTCCTGATTGGATGGAAGCGGGAAAAATCATGTATACCAAACCTCTATTGCTTGAATCTCAAATCCAGCCCCTTGATGCTGCTATTCAGGGATGATGAAATCTGGTTTCGGGAGGTCCTGAGGCTGAGCTAGCCATTTTTGCAATTATGCCAACACCACTCTCATCTGATCAACTGCAGGAGTGGAAAATCTCAATCCAAGTGACTGACATACATGGCAAGACCTAAGATTAAATATACTTCAATCTTGATAACTGCAAAGATTTAGGTCTCATTTAGTCATTATCCAAAATAGCAGCTAATTTAAAATTAGATTCAGTTATTCCAGAGTTTAGTGTATGCTTAACCTTGTCAAATCTTATTGAAATAACTGTATGGCTATAATTGCAAATGTGATGCTCCTAAATACATACTGGAATCTAGGCAATCCCCCACCAACAAGCTATGTTCCTGATGGAGGAAGCTTCTTGCATATTTTATTGTAACAAGCGTACATAGTAAGTATTGTTGATTAGTATCTCCGTTTTGCATCTTGATATAAAATTCTTACAAGAAGGCGCTTCTTGACATGACGTCCAAATTTCTAGAATCTTGAACCTTCAAAACAAGCACAAAGAAGCGACCATAGAAACAACATGAATGGCTCTAGGCTAGCTCACCAACCAACCATGCCGTCCGCGAGGAAAAGACTCCGGAGCTGGGATGTCCCATGGGCTGAGCTATTGACACATCTCCCAACCAGCTTGACGTCCCATACCACCAAGAGGTGCCCAAGAGCTTGGGTCTTTGGCTACGCTAGGAAGCAGGTGCGGGCCCAACATGATCAAGGATCAAGATGAGCAAGGAAGAGCTAAGCTTGCTTTGACTTGTGCAGTGAAAACTGAACCCCTAGGCTCCTTATATAGGCTCTAGGCCAACGCCGCTAAAAATAGCAAAAGTTCTAATTCGAACCCTAATCAATCCGCACCCTTTCAACTCAACCCAAGAATTGCCTACCTAGCCTCAAGCCTCCCCACATTCTTGAGCTAGTTCTGTGCGCTTAAAGCACACATCAAATACGATCCATGCACATGACATACTCCCCCTCCTCTAAGAACTCACTCCTGAGTCTTTGTAGATTAGTCAATGTCTCCCATGTATAATCTGCGTCAACACGATCCACTTGATCTTGTATTTATTGATCATCCTATTTCTAACTTGGCGTTCATGAAATCCAAGAATACGTTCAAGCTATAAGTTCATGAGGTGTGACTAACTTCCTTAAGTCTACTAACATGGAAAATTAGACGAATTCTTATATTTGGACAACTTGTTCAATGTTTCTTTTAATCCGACATGGACCACAGTATTTGGGGGATAACTTCTTAACCTTACTAGTACTTAGGCTCTTAGATTCCTTGGAAACTCGTAAAAATACCTTGATTCCTTTTTAAAGCTCTCTTGGAGAACGATGTCTATTAGAATAAAGTTGTCTCGATCTAAGGCACTTCTAATACAGTCCTTGGCAAACTGTAACATTTCTTGCATATCTTGTAAAAATGATTTGGCAACCTCATTTTTAATTCTCTTGAATCCTATCATTATTGGTGACTTAGGTTAAAATCCATGCATAAGCATAAAAGGACTAAAACCTATACTTGAATGCTATGCATTGTTATAAGCAAATTCAACCGTGGGTAAATAATCTTCCCATGAAGATTGTTTCACTGGCCATCAAGCTGTGTCTATCTAGAGGGACTGAAACTAAGAGTGGTATCTAACTTGTCAAAAACGAGTGTTTAGAATTCAGTCTTGTAAACTTAGAATCCCTATCAATAACTATGTCAACATGCAACCCATATAGACAAAATCATTGGTCAACAAATTGCCGAGAATTCTAAAATTACTACAAGAATGTCTATTGTTATTCAAAAAAGCAGATTGCTTTTGAGTTGCATCACACTTCTTTCACACTAAAAATGTATTCATTACATCATACATATTTTAAAAAAATTCCCTATGGATTATATTAAGAGAAACTAAGATTTGTATATGAATCTTTTGAATAGAAATATAGATCACAATGTAACCACAATACCAAGTTTCAAAATGAAGTAGGCAATGTTATCTAATAAAACAATCATGAAAGAGGAGTGTAATTGAAAGTTGAACTATTTTTTGGTGGGCAATAATGCAAAGCAATCTCTTCCAATATATAAAAATTCTATTTCTATACATAGAAATAGAATTTCTATAGAATGCAAAGCAATCTCTTCCACTATATAGAAATTCTATTTCTTGTGAGGATACATAGACAAACCAAATAAACTTGATTTAAGCCTTCAAATGAACCACAAAATGTTTTAAGAACATTATGATGAGTAATACTATCTAGAGAAATTTAGCTTTTATTGGAATACATCCAGTTACAAGACCAAACATATTGGTCAAAAATGACCCTCAATCTTCTTAGTAAATAGTTGTGACATCAAAAGTAGATGTTCATTTCAAGAAGTTGAACAAGCTGTGGAACCTTGTCAACCAATGTGTTTCAATGTGACCTCAATTTCTTCTCCTTCAAGTGTAGTTTATGACTTACTGTAATCAATGGAAGGACAGGTGTTTGCTTGCAAAAGAGCCTAGCCAAGAATAAAGCTAGAAATGGGCAATGAAAGGAAGGGATTTGGTGTGTGAGTAGAAATTGGGATGAGCTGAGGATGAGGTAGAAGTGAGTGTAGCAAGGGGGTGTGCAGGTGGGACTAAGGTGGGTGTTGGGTTGATGAATTGGTTGTGTGATCTCTTTCAAGGCTTCGAATGAATAGATGATTTAAGAGATGCTTGAGAGTTTTATTAGAGCACGCAATCAGGATTGGTCCCCCCTCCCTTTTTTTGCATAGACAACTCAATGAGGAATGTTATGTTTTTTAATATAAAGGAAAATATTGTCTGGAGAATTGCCCTCTTCTCATGTACTTAGACTAGATTGAAGTCCAAAGCCATGGAAAAGTCAGATTATGGCACAATACTATCACCAATCCCATCAATGGCTAAAGTCTTGCCAAAAGCTTAGATCCTCACCATTGTATCAAATCTCTTCTATAATGGGTGAAAGCATGCTACGGTGTATGTACTATTGGCAAGAATGTGGTAGTACTAAGTAGTGTGCTATATGGAGAGATTCCTCGAATCGATGTGCACTAATATATTTATTGATTATAGATTCTCATGCGCAAGATATTCTCACATACACATTCTCATGCTCATACACACATTTTCATGCACTGCGTCTCCTCTCAGGTGTTTCACTTTCGAACCTGCACTCTATCACTTCCACTTTTGAACTTTTGAACCTCTGATTTTCAGCTTCCACTTTCGAACTTCTGATTTCCACGTCGAATTTTCTCACAGGATGTTGACGCGGGTCGCTCTCTCGTGAGTACTCTCTCTCTCTCTCTCTATCTATTTATCTATCTATCTCTCTATTCGTTCTTCTCTTTTCCCCCATTCTCTATTCGTTCTTTGCTTTTCCTCCATTCTCTAAATGCTTTCCCCCCATAATTCAATATTTGGACCTGTATTTTGCCATTCCTTCTATCGACATGCAAACTTTCTGCTTTTGTTGTTGCTCTCTCTCTCTCTCTCTCTCTCTCTTTGTTATTTTACTTCGTTTCATCTTAGTGCGAGTCCTAGTACTAAAATGTTACTCTCTTTACAGTAGTTGAAGACCGCCATGTCTCAAAGGAAGCCCAAAGGCATCACACCTCCCGCCTCCAAGAAGCCCGATGTCCTTTCTCCAAGAAGAAACAATCCATCCAGGAAGTCTGCAACCAAAGAGAAGGCAAAGGCTACGGACAGCAAAGCGGCTTCTATTCTGACTCCAACCAAAGAGAAGCCAAAGACTAAGGACAGCAAACCAATAGCAATTTCGACTAGAGTCAGTCTTGGATGGAGGTTTTTCCTAAGAGCGAAGGCAAACTCATATCTGGAGTTGGACACTTGGATCTGAGAAATATGGGGAAACAACAACACAGAGAGCCAGTGTGGCTTTCATATAGGTCGGCTGAAGAAATCGTTCCTGAACGATTTTATGAAGATTTACAATAGGATTTACAATTCGAAAACAGTCACGAACAATAAAGTTGGTATAGTATTGGCACGGGCATTCGCTGCATCTACTCATGGAGTAGATTTGGATTGGGATGACTTTGCCCAACATAGGACGTGAATCTGTGCTCGGCTAGCTTGGACAGCATGTGTATCAGCATGAACGTGATGTAGGCACGTCTACAGCAAAACGGGAGCTTGTAAGTTTACAGGAACAAGAAATTGTTTGAGTCTGAAGCAGCAGAGAAGTTCATCACCAGGGTGAAGAATCTGCGCAATCAGATGACTGCGATTGGCATCACCATCACCAGCGAGAACCTAGTACGAAGGTGCATACGGATTCTCCCACCAAAGTACGACGGTCTTGTTATGGTGCTAAATACGTAGAACAGAAATCTGCCCCTCAACTTTGAGGACTTCAGCGCGATGCTTCTGGAGGAGGAGATGCGTCAAAAGATGAGGACTGGAGAAGATTCAGCTTTCTTGACCGGGGATCAAAGAAAGGTAAGGTTAAGGACTCTGGTAACCCATCTTCTTCTAATGATAAAAAGAGAAAGAAGAAGATCAAGTGCTTCTATTGCAACAAGGCAGGGCACAAGCAAAATGAGTGCCACAAAAAGATTGCAGATGAGAAGAATGGAGTAAAGAAAGAGTCTAGCAACAGCACGCAAGCAGCACCAATAGAGATGTTCGTAGCAATTGAGGAGATTTGCACGGAGGCAGTTCATGTACCTGCGGATGAACCTTGGATCATTAACAGTCGTGCATCGTGCCACATGACCAGTTGGAAGGATTGGTATACCTCTCTATAGCCAGTAGGGAATGACATCCTGGTAGTAGTCAGCAATGATGCAAAATGTCCAGCAAAAGGAAAAGGTACAATTACTCTCAAGTCAGATGGAGTTGTAAAACAGTTGTCCGATGTTCTTTATGTGCCAAATATCAAATTGGCAACAAAGGTTGCAAGGACCTTAAGTTAAGTGTTTTTTATGTCCCTACAAAGCTCCACAAGCATCGGATGCTGAATGTTTTAGGCTTATGCGTAGAATATCCCTAGTCAATTACTTATCTTAGATTACTCATTCATTATTAAATTATAAAAATTATTTATCTTATGTTTTTGAAAATTTATTTTTTTATGATAGAAAGTTTGAGATAATTGAACTGTACATTTAAACAACCAAATTGTCATTGTGCATGATGCATTTTGTAGCTTATGAGCTTATTCACCCTTTATTATTATTATTATTTATTAAAATCTAATTTTATCTTCGAAAACATGATAATATAACTGAGAATTTTGTTTTAATATAATTAATTGCATAGTTATTTTTATTGACATTTCCATTTAAACAACAATTTGACATTGCACATTGTATTTTTATCATTACACATTGAACAACAATGGCACATGTATCAGTAGGGCTATAATCTCTCTCAAATGACACGGTGTCAAAGAAGACTACATAGTCGGTGTGAATAGAGTGATCTAGGGGTTGAAAATATGGGGCCAAAGGTGTACGCATGATACAGTGCTCTATTGATGAAGAGGCCCATAAAACTGATAAGGTATGGCAACCTGTGAAAGTTGAATGCTCAGCTGTTATGAGCTGAAGGTTGTTTGATGAGTGCATGGCTGAACATCCATCGGCATGAGCTAACAGTATAAAAGCCTAGAAGCCTACAATTGAAAAATCACAAGATGCCCCTAAGGCATATGCGGTGCCGAATGTTGATGTCGAGACCCCTAGGTTGTGCTATGGCTGAACCTGATGATTTCCACATTGATGCATAAATATCATGAGGAATGTTGAAACTGGATCAACAATCATTCCTCAACATGAGGATATTTATGCATAAATATCATTCCTTATGTCGAGACCCCCAGGTTGTGTTATGGCTGAAACTGGAGTAGGACTGCATTGATGCATAAATATCCTCATGTTGAGGAATGATTGTTGATCGAAGGTGCAGATAATTGGATCCAAGTGTGGTGCAATGCGGCATGACTGAGCCGATGCTGGAATGTCCTGAAGACTGATTTACTGATCTGTACTACTCGTGGAAACCAGGTCCAAGTTATGCTCCATGTCAGAGGTGAAAGCATCGGTGATGGATGTTGGGTTGGAATCACACGAAGAGCTAAATGCACTGTGGCATGTATCTCCGCATGTGGCTGGAGATGTGAGTGCCTCATACTCAAGACTTACCTGTTGAATAACTACGTGCTCACTAGTGAGCTCGTGCTGAGTATCTACATCTGATGTGACAATAGATGGAGTCAGATCCATGCATGAAAGTGATGGATGTACATCACTAGGCTGTACATCACTAGAATCAAACTGTGCTAATGTAGATGAGACTGACTTGTACTGAGGGCTTACCATCAAGTATACCTCCTGCTGAGGGCTTACTGTCGAATGTGCCTCATGTTGAGGGCTTACCATCAAATGCGCATGATCAAAAGGTGTGGGCTAATCCATGCTACATGTGGTGCATCCGCATCTAATCTCTCAAAACTAATGAGGCTCAAGTCTGCATCATAGTCTGGTACATACCCTATGGCAATGAATGGTTGAAGACTGCATCATAGAATGGTACATACCCTGTGGCAATGAATGGATGAAGAAATATTCTCTTTGCACTCACAGATCTCATCCGGAGTCATGACTGGTGTATCATTAACTGCATGATGTGAATAACTCCATGCCAGAGACGGTTTGGTGCTCTGTGCAAGAGACTTACCTGTGTAATGGCGAGAGTGTCTACCCATGAGAACACTGTATGAGAGCTGCCACTGTGGGGCTTATGCTCGAGCTGTTGCCGCTGGTGGGCTTACGCTCAATCTGTCAAACTATGAACCAAGTCATGTGATGGAAGAACCACGTGTGCGCCAAGGATCTGTAAGAAAGTGACAACTATGTGTCAGGCGTAGTTAGGAGGCTATACAAGGTTGATGTCTGTGTGCAAGAACCAATGCCAAAAAATAGTCAACAATGTGTGACTCTACATGGGTGGCATGTGTGTGCAAGATGAATGCAACAATCCTGAATTTGAGGAAGATCACTGTACCAAGTATCAGTAACGTGCTAAACTGCCAAATGCCAAGTGTACTGAACTAGTGTAAGATGTGTGAATGTGAATATTGATGATAGATCTAAAGGGATTGATGTCGCTTGGAACTAATTGGGTAATGTGGCAATGGCTTGCTTGGCTTGGTAGAGTTGGATCTCCTCTATGGCGGTGCTACTCTATAGCTAGACTACACATCGAAGCACAAAATGCAGCAAATGAATTTTATTTGGATTCATTTTATGGACTAGGTGGTTGCAATGGATCAGAATGTGGTTTCGATGATGAGGATTGGATGATGCTGACCTATGGAAAAGTCAGAGAATAGACCTGAGGTACTCAACGCATAGAGCATGATCTGGTGATCATTTTTGCTTTTTGGATCACCTCCAAATTCCACTTGGATCAAAGTTATGGCTCCTAGAAGGATGGCCCATTTTTGATCCCAAGAGGATGATCAAAATGATGAGGTGGTAGGGAGGGTGATGTGGCAGTGGAGGTCACATGCCAAATGCACTATGTGCCTGTGTAGAGGCACGTGTAACTAGCAAGGGGGTCTACCACGTGGAACTAATGAGGTGGTAGGCTATTGATGTATCACCTACTGATGTGGCAGGTTGACATGTGTATTGACATGGCACGCAGAGTGACATGGCACTGTGTTGAAGGTTTGCTAATGCGATAGGATCCCGAACGTGATGACATGTCAAGATCAGATGATATGGCAATCGAAAACCTTACTAATGTGGCAACGAATAAGGGGTTGACATGTGTTAATCTAGGTACCAAGCAACCTATTGGGGATGTGGTAACGTTATTTGCCACGTGTTGGGATTGTGGTTGGATCACCGGAATGAGAATATGCAAGGGAATCTTTAAAAGATTCCATCCACGAGCAAGAGATTGTCTTGTCAGATGGAGATGCTTTGCATGGATCTCATTAAGGTTAGAGTTGGCAGGAGCATCACTATGGGTGCTAGAGCTTGTTCAGCGCTATCCATCATGAAGAAAAACTTTGTCTTTCTTTGCCAGACAAGTTCATGCAAAGTGTCTAGATTTCCTACAACATTAGCAGGTGTCTAGGAAAGGTCCAAACCTCATAGCAACAACAATCTCCCATCCAGTTAGAATTAGCTCCATGTGAACAGGAGGCTTCTACCTTCAAACCCAAAATATGCATGCCTTTGGTGCTATTTTCCTCGGTTGAAAAGGCGGAAGATATAACACACGTCCCAAAGTAGAGGCAATAGTGGCAATAGTTTCCACATTGTCAATAAAAAGTTTGTTGAGGTTAGGGAATTAAACCCATGCGAGACATTCATCTAAAGGGCATCATCCATAGAAAAGATTGCACTCCAAGGGATAGAATACATGAGGCTCCCTTTGTAGGAACATAGCAAGAAAGCAATCACTCCTACTCTACCAAGGAAGCAATAGACGATTGAAAAAAACCACGATGAATAAAATGATATGCCTATAAGCTCTTGAAACATCATAGAAAACTAGCAAGGAAAGTCCTTTTTAGTGGGGATCTTGCCATGAAAAGGTGGGAAGTCCCATAAGCATGATGACGGTTGTGCTCCCTACACAATCTTTTTGGGCTGACTTTAACTCTAGCTATGAAGATCTTTTGATTACCCACGTCCTAGATGGCTTCCTTTTGCTTTGCATTGATGTCTTTAAGGTCATGATCAATACAAAAGCAAGGGTGACTTCATCCATACAATTGTCTTAATTACTATTCTTTATCTTACGTGCATATGTATCTTGCACTTGAGGCATTTCCATATGGTCTATGGCTACACACATAAACTTCACGTTACGGGAATCCTCTTACACATCTTGAACTTTGGTGGTGTCATTGTGCCTATGTTGACTGGTGGAGTATAGAGCACACTCATTGGCCCTAAAAAATGGAAACCTTGAGGAGCTCACTCATTGACCCTAAAATGGCACACCTCTAGGAGTTTAGGGGATAAAGAAGATTGCCCTTTTAGTTCAAAAATTGTGTTCTTCCAAGAAGCACCTTTTGGTTTTTCTTTTTGTCATAGTGAGGGATAGAGAATGGTTCATGGCCCTACAAAGGGACCAAGGGAAGTTGTGATTAGTGGTTAGCTAATTTTGGAAAGCTAGTTCAAAAATTCAAGCTAACTATTGTTAGGTGTTAGGTTAGTGTTGTGTAATTATTAGTTTATTGTTAAGCTATGGTTAACCTAACACTTAACTACTGTTAGGAGTTAGGTTAGTGTTGTATAATTATTAGTTTATTGTTAAGCTATGGTTAATGAATTTTTGTTTTTGGTTAAGTTAGGTTTTTTAGATATGACATAACACACATTGTGGAGAAGATCTTCTTTCTCTTTGGGTGATAGTGCATGTCTCCCCTCTCTCTCTATGCCATGAGTCACTCCTCCCATTTGTCACGAAAACATGTGCATGTGCTTTTTCCCATCTATTTTGCATTTATTTTTTCTTTTATGCTATGTCTTACTTGACTCTGATCTTGTAGGTGGTTGGAATCAATGCTCATAGTGGTGGTGGTTTTGTGTGATTAATTAAAGAGTTACAAGAGGTAGATGATGAGTATTCTCTATGTTTGTTCTCTAACAATTGTTATTTTTCTCTCGACATCAACCTTTAGGAGGGAAGAAACTCTAGGATTTTCATGAGTAGCCTAGGTTATAAAGCTCTTGCTTTGCATGCCTATGGGCTTATAATATGGGGTTGCTTTCTATTCTTCACAAGTTCTCCAGTGTAGTTTATTATTTGTATGAGTGATTGTTTCCTTTAGCCGGTGGAAGGTCACATAGTTCCCAAGTATTATTCTTATACAAAGCATCCATTTCTTCATTCATAGCAGTTTGCCATTCTGGCTTGTCTATTGCATCTTCAAAGTACACTGGCTCTTCTATAGCCATGATGGTAGTCATAAGAGCATAGGTGGTGGTTTCCACCTGAATTGCTTTGCCTTTCTGAGCATATGTCAATCTGGTTGGCGGTTTGCTTTCCCTAGTAGACCGTCTGAGTTGCTATGGCTTTGCTTGGGGTGTTGCTGGCAATTCTTGCTCTTCTTCATCAACTTGTTCTGTAGATAACTGTGAAGTCGATGCTTCTATCTCCTGTGTAGGTGAGGTTTTCCATTCTGATTCCTCATCAAAGATTACATCTCTGGAGATAATGACCTTGCGGTTGATGGGATCATACAACTTGTATGCTTTGCTTTCTTCACTATAAACAACCATGATGCATTTGCGTGACTTCACATCCGATTTCCTGCAATGATCATCATGTATGTGGGCATATGCTATGCAACCAAATATGCAGAGATGCCCAATGTGTGGCTTGTGTCCAGTGAATGCTTCATAAGGAGTCATACCTTGTATCGGTTCAACCAGTGAGCAATTGGATGTAAATGGTGCAAAGCTACAAAATGCACACGATGTTGTGGAATCGTTGGCATGGAAGATGGAAGATGATTCTAAACAAAGGCTCTTCGTAGAAGTAAAGTTGGTGATGTTGATAGGTCTAAAGCATGGAACTGCGAGACCATCAAAGGAAGTCTTTCAACACACTACATATTGGGTTTTAGTAACAAAGATCCTACACAAGCCTTGTTTAGACATTTTCATGCTTTTGTTCATCCTGCATGGATGAAACATGGGATAAGTGCACCAATTTAACTCATGCAAGTCCATGGACCTTGAACAGGCTGGAGCCCATCAATGGACAGACTGCATCAGACATGGAGAAGGAATCTATAACATATGCAATGGATAGAGACCAGCTGGATGACATGCTTCAGATGGGTGACCATTTTGCAGTACTACGGTCCCCTACAAATGAAGATAATGAGGATTATTATGTGGTGCTATGCTCAAAATAAAAAACAATCCTCATAGAGCAAGAGATGGATGGCTGGGGTAATGTCTTCAACATTGGGGATCAAGTGGTTTCTGGATGATGCTGTTAATTGAGAGAGAGAGAGAGAGAGAGAGAGAGAGAGAGAGAGAGAGAGAGAGAGAGAACCATTGTACTTAGTACTATTTGGTTAGTACTATGTGATACTATGTAGTACTATCTTAAGTAGCACATCTACTATCAATTGAGAGAGAGAGAGAGAGAACCATTGTACTAGTGTCATATCATATTTTTGTAATGTTGTTCCTATTTTTAATATATTACACTTATAATTCAGAATGAGCCATACAAAATTAGAAGGCACCATATAAAATCATAATGAGACATATAGAATCAGTCATATGACATTACGGAGCCCAAACGGCTTGGATACAATAGCTTTGCACTGCACTCCACACACCCCAATATACAACTCGGTCCAGGCTTGGATACATACAGCAGCTCTGCGGCACTGCACTTCACACACCCCAATATACTATGTTCTAGGAAGGAACAACCCTAGAACGTAGGAGTTTTCGACCCTTGTTCCTCAGCATCCTCGTTAGTAGCCGACCTGAGGGACTGTCGTCTTGGACATCCAAAGTTGCTATTTCTTATGGGCCATACCCTACATCTGTAAGGTCTCTAAAGATGTTATCAGCCCTTTTTGCAATTCCATCTTGTAGCTCTAGAGTAGAAGAGTGTACAACTCTATTACACATTGATGGATCTATAATGCCAGTCAAAAACAACCAATTGTATGAGCACCATAACAGACATGACACATGATTCCTTAGCGTAGACCTGACTAACAGTTAGTATTATTTTATTCAGAACCAAAATTGGTACTGTATTGTTGAGTAAAAAATACCATAAAAGATAACATATTAAAAAGCACCATATATTTTATTGCATCGACATTGGTTGTTTATTCACTGGTTAAAACAATGGCTCACCTAGTACTTTTATCAGCAAACACTAGTACCATTTAATAGCACCAATACCCTATAAGAACACTAGCACATTTATCAGCTCACCATTAATTTTATCAGCAAAGTAACCAACAAAGTTTGTATTACAAAGTAACTAGTACAAGTCTATATTTAGAAAGTAACAACATCTATATTCATCAATGTACAAGTCCTTTACAATTTGGCCTTCAAGGCCTAGTGTACGGTGGGTATTGGTTTACTTTAGGATTATGCCTAAGAATCTATTGGCACATTTCATGTGGAAGGTCTGCTATTCTTTGTTGGATGATAAACCAGTCCGTGGGCTTTGGATCTTCAGTTAACAGTGAAATGACAGCATCAACACACCCCATGCTAGCATAATCTGCAGAGAAGACTTCAATGAATAATTTGGTTAGATGCTCACCACGGGTAGCTATGCAATGCACTCAATCACATGGCCTTCATAGGGGTATCTCATTGTAAAGGCAAGAACACTTTCTCTAGCATTTGCTAAATCCAATAAGTATGGGAGCAACTGATTTGATAGCTCATCATCATTAGGACCTTCGTCATAGGCGAAAGGAGTTATGCAAGAATCAGGTGGATTTAATGCTGCTTTCAAAGGAGTGTCATTATCCAAGAGTGTGTTCATGGGATCATAGTCAATGTCATGCGCAGCCAATGCACTAAATGGCTTAAGTAGACACATCTCATCCAGCCGTGTTAGGTGGCAGAATTCTTCCCTTGTACAACAATCCTCATGTGTAAAGTTGAATAGGAACTTAACTCCCTAAACCCATCATATCCCAATTTGCTTTCTATCCAAGACACTATGGGACTGACATTTCTCCTTGTCATATTACTCCATGTAGCGATCTCAAAATGCTCCCATAAAGATTTCATGAAATTGATCAACTGTGGCCGCAAAGAGATGACATGGTTGCCTAATTTATGAACATCACCACCTTGGGCCATTTTAGGAGCAGTTTGCCACCACCTCTTTAACAATATTCCATTCAAATAAAAGATTAACCACTTTTTTTGAGGCAGAACATCTCCAAAGTCACCTAGAAGCAACAATAACACATATCCAAATCCATCATACTTGAGTTGATGAATTGCAAAAAGAATTTCATACCAACTTATGAGAAGACAAATTGCAAAAGGAATTTCATTAAAAAAACAAGATAAATTGGAAAAATAATTTCATTTAGAAAACAAGAAGATAAATTGTAAAAAAAACAAGAAGATAAATTGCAAAAAGAGTTTCATGTAAAACTTGCGAGACCAGCTCTCATACAATGTCATTTCATAGACGATCTGGTCCTAACATTTGGGGTTGGGCATTTGCTGGGATCAATCAAATACGACTTAGTAACTATTTAACTAAATTTCTTCTTCTTTGTCCCCACACAGAGAAGGCTACCTAGTACTGTGTCATCCTCCATTTGCTCTCCATCAGAGCTATCAGGCAGTTTAGAGGCTTTAGCCCTGATATAATCTCAGCTGCCTCAGTGACCCTCTCACCCCACTATCTGTGTCGAGCTTTTCACCACTATCCGTGTGTTCACCCTTGCTGTTCGTTCGAGTCAAGTCCCCACCGCCACTTATGTCTTTGTCCTTGCTGTGGTTTCTCGGCAAGTCCTACATGTCTAATCTGGCTATTGCTTCCTCTATAATCCTGTCCGGTTGCTGCAGATTTTCTTCATCCAAGTGCTGATTTCGTCTTCGATGTCTCCAGTTAGATTGTCTACAAAGAAATAAAGTTAGATCAGAAATGTGTTTGAGGTGCTATACAAAGAAGACTGTAAATGCCTTAACTGGTAGACTTTCATCTGTTGAACAATATATAATACATGAATAGATGCAATATATAAAACAGGAATAAATGAAATAGATAAAATAGGAACTTATAAAAATAAATACCCTCTTTTGGCCACATGGGAAAAAAAAAGTCCTACCTCTCTCCTTTGCAACCTTCAGGTCCCCCAGTGCCACTGCTTGCTGCTTTTTTACTTTGTCCAACATTTCATCCTCGTCATATTTCGGATCCCCAACATCCTCCAAGGAGTTGTCATCTTCCAACCGACTTCCATCGAATAGTTGTTCATTGTCTTCTTTTCCACACGAGGCATGCCCCTCTATGTGTTGTTCTTTTTTGGTGTCTATGAACATGAGTTTCACATTTCTCATTTTCAACAGCTTTTGCTTGCTTTGTACTAGCCTTCAACTTTTTTGGACATGGTATTTCAGTGTCTTTACCTGTTTGTGTAAGGAAAAGAACAATTATTTGAAACTGATTTCAAAAGGCAAATAGATTATTTAAAGATAGACAATAATTAAAAAAATAGTAGTATTTAAACTTGAAGGAAATATGGCCCTTAAGGGGTCCCCTTTAGGAACAAGGGACATATTCTAACACAGCCCTTGTCCCTAAAGGGGCCCCTCAAGGGCCATATTTCCATTGGTTGTGTTGGAGTTCAGATGTGATTGATACTAAATAGTACTAAGTGCTAAGTGCTACTAATAGTGCTAAATACTACTAATACTGCTAAGTACTACTACATAGTACTAAATACTACAAATATTGCTAAGTACTAAACAATACTAATGCTAATCCTAATACTGCTAGATAATACTAAGTGCTAACTAAGGTACTAAATACTACTAATACTAAATAGTACTAAGTGCTAACTAATGCTAAATACTACTAAATACTACTGATACTAAATAGTACTAAATATTGCTAAATACGACTGATACTAAATAGTACTAAGTGCTAACTAGTGCTAAATACTACTAAATACTACTCATACTACTAAATAGTACTAAATGCTACATATTAAATAGTACTAACTGCTAACTTAGAGTGCTGAATAGTAGATGATAAATAGTATTAAATACTAAATAGTACTGAATGCTAAATAGTACTAAATACTAAGTTATAGTTCTAAAAACTAAATAGTACTAAATGCTAAATAGTGCTAAATGGTACTAAATGCTTAGTAGTATTTAGCCTTTTAGGCTATCCTTTTAGTACTAAATGATATATAGTACTACATGCTAGGTGGTGCTGATATTACTAAATGTTGAACACTCCTCAATGCTAAATAGTACTAAATGCTAAATAGTATTGAATAGTACTACATGCCAAATACTGCTAAATGCCAAATAGTGCTAAATGTTAAATAGTGTTGAAACACACAGTACCAGCAGTGCTAGGACAATGCTAAATAGTACTAAATGTTAACGAGTACTAAATGCTTAGTAGTATTTAGCTTTTTTAGCTATCCTTTTAGTACTAAATACATAGTACTAGCAGTGCTAGATAGTGCTAAAACACAACTGTACTAGCAGTGCTAGATAGTGCCAAATAGTACTAAATGCTTATGCTTTTAGTACTAAATGCTAAATAGTACTAAATGCTAACTTAAATCGGCTGAAGGAATTAGCACCGAATTAGAAGGCCACGCTAAATGAAGACCAACCAGCAGATTACCGATGAAAGTTTTCTGCCAAGGTGTGAGGCCAAAAAACTACTCCAGGTGATGCAAATTAAACCATTGTTGAAGACGGAAGTCCCACATGTCAGACGATGAGGCAAGGCCCTTCCTATATAACTACTTAGCTAGCCGTGGACTAACAGAAACCGGTGGAATGTTATTTGTAAAAGGGAGACAGTCAAACCAGATACTCAGAGAGACTGAAGGATCCCCTAAGATATGCCGAGAGCCTTGCCACTTGCAATTACGAAGGCCTTGCTTCCAAACCACCACAAGAGTTGAAAAAAAATTGGATTCCTTGATCTTGGCAGCAAATGGACACATCAAAATTTCTTGCCAGCTTCCTTGAAAACCGAGAACACCATATTATTGGAGCCAATAGCGCGAAATGGTAGACCAAGGCTGAGAAGAATGAACCCTTAACACCCGCTTGCAACAAAGGCGGTAGCACATATGTAGAGCCGTAGGTAACCCCAACCCCCCATTTATGCGAGGGGTGGATGCATAAGACCAAGAGGAGGGATGCCATCTATCGAACCAGAGGAAATCCTGACATAATCTGTCAATCCTGGCAAGACAGGCTATAGAGAAAGGCATGACAGAACATACGAGAACTAGCATGGGAAGTAACAAATGATTCAAGACTGAAATGCGACCAGCCAAAGACAAGCATTTATCTTTCCACTCGTGGAACTTCCCCTCAATCTTGGAATAAATCCAATCAAAGCGCTGCTTAAAGGTAATTCCAAAACCTACAGGGCACCCGAGGTAGCGAACTACAGTGCCAGGAGGGATGACTGAGAACCCATACGTGTAGAGCCAAGCAGGGATAGGACGCCACGAAAGCCACGTAAGGGTAGACTTAGCAACATTCACCTTAGAGTCAAACAACAAAGCAAAGGTGGAGTAAACATCCAAAAAGCATTGAAGATTAACTGGATCAGCCTCTAAGAAATTCGAGCAAGCATTTGAGAAGAGAAGTTGTTTTGATTTGGGAAAGAAAGGTCCCGCAGCGAGCCAGCACTTAGTACTGATCACAAATGCGAGGTTCAGACCCCACTATAACGGCCATATGGTCCTTCAGCAAAGTCACAATATTAGAATCCCCTGTCTTTGTAAGCCCTTTGGGCAGAACTCTTTGCGGAATACATATACAGTTGCAAGTTTTTGAAAGCTATGTGTTCCAAATGTTTAATTCTTCATGCTTGCATCTCTTTTTGGTCTGCCCTCAGGTAGCCTTAGCAATGATGAGATTTTGGCAAAGCAGAAATTAGGCATTTCTTGAATTTTTGGAAGTGCATTTTTCCTATTGGCTCTTCTTCATTGGACTTGAATGTAGACTTTAAAGTGGTTGACTCTCTCTCTCTCTCTCTCTCTCTCTCTCTCTCTCTCTTCCCTTCTTTATCTCCTCAAGTCTTCTTACACACGATCTCCACTTTTTCTCCCACACCCCCCTTTTCTCTCTCTCTCTCTCTCTCTCTCTCCCCTTTATCTCCTTTCCTTCAAACCATTTTAATGGATTCCTTTTTGGCCTGCCGGGAGCCTTAGCAATCGTTGAACTATGGGAAAGCAAAAATTCACAATTTTCTTTTTTTCTTTTTGCATTGTTGCGTGTAATTATTTGGTTGGTCCAATAGTAGCTACCACTTCACTGGTCTTAACTGCCACCTTTCTAGCGGCAGTCTGCCAATGATATGGCAGCTCTTCTTCAAGTCTGCAACGTGTCCATTGATTTGCATGGCAGAGAATACTGTTACTCTGCTGCCCAAGGTACATATGTGCAAAGGGAATGATCTGGAAGCAATTGCAAGTTGCCTTCAAATGGCTCTCCTCTAATTATGCAAGTGGTTGCATCTACAAGCAAAGATAGCTTAGATGTCCCCCCTTCACTTGTACCTCTAGGCACCACAGTTGCCCCCTCAATCCTATAAAACTCTCCAACTTGTAAGAAGTTTACAAATTGGTGTACATAGGTGGAGGGAATAAGTAACGTGATAATATGGAAACAATGTTTGTCAGTAAGATCACCTTTCAAAAAGGTTGGATACTTGGGATTTGGTACCTTGTAGGTTCCATACTTGCATAACAACTTCCCTTCAAAAACAAACCTATGCGGTGCACACTCTGATAACTGAGTTATGGCAAGAGAGACTAATGAATTTCCCCCTCCTACATAATTCTCTTTGCTCGGGATAATTGCTTTTGCATTTGGAGGGAAATCATGCATACTGTGAATGTCATTAGGTGCATTGTAAGAATTGACCTCCTCACGATCTTGCTTCAAAACAAGTTGTTTGCTAGTTGCATTTGAAAATGAAATTATGAATGAGATGTTCAATTATTCATAAACAAATTGAATGCTATAATTTTAGTAATAATTTTAGTGAGAGGTGCAATGACAAATTATATTGGCTACATTGCTTGTTGTAAAAATTGAAAATAACATGTGTGGAAATGTTTTGCAAAACAACTTAAACATGTTCAAATGTAGATCACAATAGATATTCCAAGATATCATACTTATTTTAAAACCAAAATACACCATGTCATAGTTTTCATAGATTTAGAACAACGACAAGCATGTTGTCCATAAGCTAGTCAGAATCTATGTTAATAACATCACAAACACCACTTGTTGGAAGCGGTGCACTAGGAATAGAGGTTCACATGTATGCAATTAGTTGACCGCACAACACGAGTGTTAATTTTACACCTAAAGTCAACATACTCTGGGTGTTTTCGTACAAGCTTTTTCACTGAACACAAGAACAGAAAACAATTTCAAAATCTAACTAAACAAAAAACAAAAAAACCAACGAAACAAAACAAGTAATGCAATCACCTTGTGCATAAGCTTCTTCGCCACGGCTTAGAAGGAGCCTCTCAAGGAACGCTTGGATGAAGTTTTCTTAATGGTTGAGCTTTTTAGCAAGTTTTCTTTTAGAGGCTTGGATTGGGAAGTCAGCAACAATGGAGTTGAAGGTCGAACACGTGGGGAAGTGTTTTCCATAAAAGGGCAAGTAAACTTAGCGGGAGAGGGGCCTATTACAAACAAAACAAAGAACATGTGTAAGCACAGCAAAATGGAAACATATCTTAACCATACCCTCAGTCAAGTAATAATCATCAGTAACTGTATTCTGCATTTTCAGAGTAGCGTAAACTATGCCACAAGTTTCGAACAAGGAAAACGAATTTGCATGTATTATAATATGCGACATTTGTAATTATATCACAAAAAATCAAAAGGGTGACAGTGTCATAGTTCTGCATGGAACTGCAAGCTTAGAGCCTACAAATTTCTGAGATGAAGCACAAAAATGGATTTCGGTCACCAACATTAACAAGGCTGCAAAAGTAAAATAAGGTCAGGATTTGGAAACGAAAATAAAACATTAGAAAAGTCGCGTAGCTGTATCACATTTCTGTCAAATAAATGCTATTGTCAATTACAGAGAAATGCTGAGATTGATGAGGAAAACAATTGCAGTATAGTCATTAGTGCTTTAATGCTTGACTAAGGCTGAAAACGAAGATAAGTTCCTTGTTAGAGTTTCGATACTGAAGCAAAGCTGACAATCTAAGAGAAGGTTACTGCCAGTCAAACAGAGTCCTCTATGGAAGAGCGCTTTGTAATGAGCCAAAAAACAAAGTTCGAAATGTTTCTCAGCATCGATGAAGGCAAAGTTCAAATGAATCACATCGAAAGAACATGCAAGGTTTCCCAACATCGAGAATCGATTACTAAGCACAGGAAAGCCATACTATTCAACTCCTCAACCCAATGTTGTTTTTCTCGTCCTCATCGGCAGCATGCAACTTTTCGATCGCTGAGAAGAAAAGAAGTGAAGGAAGCGAAGAAAAGAAAATCGGTGATGCATGATAGTACACCTCTCTCAAAAACACCACTATCTATGTCCATGTACTCGAAGGAACCATCCACTCGAGCCATGAAGCCAAAACAAAGTTTGCACATCGAATGTGTACAAACTCTTGTGCCATGCACCTCAATATATAGAATAGTCAATATACAACAAGAAAGGCACGAGCTCGGATGAGCAATTACTGAGGAGGAGCACGAGATTCTTCTCCACACCTCATGAAAACAATGCTATTGAGAGGTAAGTGCATAACGATGAACTAGCGCCGAATGAATCTGGCAATAATCAATAGCACCATAATATCTCAACGCTGATTTTAGCCTTCGTAAAATGACCACTGAATGGCGCATAAAGCCAAGCAGGCCCAGTATAATCTTCCTTCGCAAAAGAAACACAGTTTGCAACAACAACCTACTGCATAGGGTTGTTGCAGAAGCATAGCAGCAAGGCGTAGATGCACGCCGAATCGTAAAAAGAAACACAGTCTGCAACAAAAGCCAACAACAACCTACCGCATAGGTTTGTTGCAGAAGCGTAGCCGCAATATGCCTTTGTGCAGAAGCGTAGCACACACCGAATCGTAAGAGAGAAACGAACGCAATAAGCCTCTGTGATCGCGAAACAAATCGAATGAAGGGAAACAAATCAAGGCAGGAAAATGACTCGAAAAACGAATGAAGGCTGGTTAATCTTTGCGCTTGGAATGTATCAAATGTTGTTGGCACAATAGGCATTGTCATCATCAAAGTTAGCAATGACGATGGGATGGTGGATCAAATAATTATTGTCGATGGACCTCGTGATCAAGATAGAGCTGCAGTAAGTAACTATTGTTGTACAAGAATCCAACATAATTGAACTAGCGAAATCTTACCTTGACCTTACTTGTTTTTTCTATTGTGATAGCTATCATTTGTGCAAGTCCACCCTTACTCAATTAATCCAAGAGTTTAATGAGGAGGGAGTTGTCATGTACGTGCTAAAAAATGTATCATTCCTAAAGGCTAAGGGAATAATATGTGTATTTGATTTCACCATACTTGCTGAAGTCCCTGATGGTCCTACTAAAGATGAATTGAAGTTGGCCTTTTCAACCCAAGTAGCTCGCTTGGGTTACAGAACAAAGGTATCTTCCCTGCAAATTTGTGTTTTTTCCTTCTTTTAAGTTTTGCAAAATACTTACAAGTTCCATTTTTTGTAGGTGTTTGGAGTGCTCCACTTTACTAATGTGAATGCTAATTTGCTTGAGTTCGAGTGTGAATCTTGTGGCAGCTTGCGCGTCAGCAAAGATCCTTTGTGACCCTTCTGCTACACTTGCAAGAACGTTCAGACAATTCTTCAAGTGCCTTGTTTGACTGCTGATATATATTAACGTGGAGGAGAGAGGATTCCAGTTCAGCTCAGAGGTCCTTGCGTTGATAGTGTCCTTCAGCTCAATGTACCTTTCACAAAGCTTTATGAGGCTGACCTCATGTTGGCACATAGCAAGTGTACCTAAAAATTCTTCATTGACTTTAAGAGTCATTCAAAACTTGATGGAAAAATCATCCTCATCTTATGCTATAATTGTAGATGTCCTTAATCGTTTCAATGCAATGTTCTTGCAACCATTTAAATTGCTATGCTACAATGGTTCAACAATCACCACAAAAGCTACAATAGGTAAAGTTGCACAAGCAAATGCACACTCTTTGTTGATAAATGAAACCACTCTTCCTTGGTCCATAACTCCATTAATTCGTACGATTAATAATCATGCCTATTGCAAATGGACTAACCAAGATGAAACATTATTATTGCAACTCTTGCTAGAACACTCAAACTCAACAGCAAAAACAATTGCATCTCTCCATCAAAGCCTCCAATTAGAAGGAAATTACACGCTTCAAAGTTCAATCAACAAAATCTACAAAATAAGAAAAACAACCTTTTCTACTATTCAAGAAGAATCATCTTACGTTAACCCAACATTGGTCTCAAATAAAGGCATTGTGCAAAGTAGTCAATATGAGTTGACACAAAATAATCCTTCCAAGAAGAGAAAACAAAATAATACTTCATTACAATCAAAATATGAGAAGAAGATTTTAGATACTCCTTATTTTCCATGTGTATGTTGCGGATCATTGAAATTTCGCAAAGGTATGAGTAAGCTCACTCCAACAACGGCTACTACACTTGAATTTTATAATATTAAAGTAAGCAACTTTCCTTTCAATGATAAACTATTATGTTCCTTGTGTTTCAAATCACTCAAAGAAAACAAAATCCCATTGATGTCTTTATTTAACATGAAAATGTCACCATTTTTGCAAAATACTGCAAAGCTAAATGCCATTGAAGAAAGACTAATTTCAATTCGAATACCCTTCTCACAAATTAGAGAACTTACATATGAAGGTTAATATGGATTACATGGAAGTGTTGTAAATGTATTCGCAAATGTTGATAGAGCGCAGCAAGTCCTTCCTAGGTTTTTGAGCCAACAAGACACAATAGCTATGTCAATAAAAAGAAAGTTAGCATACAAGCATAGCTACATGAGTGGAATTGTACGGCCAACTTTAACAATTGTGGCACTCAACGAAATGCTCCAAACTCCTCTATACAAAATGTTCAATGTAAAACTAAATTCATTATGGGAAGCACATGTTAAGAACATTCAACAAGAAGAGATGCAAGAATATAATAAAGAGGCAGAAGGACAAAATGACTTAGATGATGACAACTTTGTCACAGATACTTTAGTTCATGGGATCTACACGAGCCAACAAGTTGTAGACTTTGAAGATCAGGCAATTGTCGTTGCGCCTTCTGAAGGTTTTTACCCACGTTCTTGTTACGCTTTCCTCAGCAGAAAACTATGGCAACCACTTATGGAATGCCTCAAAAAATTAAGCAAGAAAGAAGCAAACATGCAACATGCCAATCCCAATATTGCTGCGTGTAACCTCATTCGATCTGATCCAATAACAACAACTCAATACTACATGCACAAGTTCCAATCTTTGAAGACTCCTCAAAAACGATGAAATTATTCTAGGGAAAGTCAATGATTTTTTCTTCGTCACATAATTTTAAAATCGTGGTAGCCAACACGACCATGGTCTTATATGGATAAATGGAGCTCCTACTCTAGAACCTTCTTCTAATTCTGAAATAGAATCATCCATGGACAAGTTCATCTCCATAGACATCTCATTGCTCCCACTGCAGCAAACTGAAATTCAAACTCACAAGCATAAAAAAACGTGCTTCAAGAAAAAACAAAAATGTAGGTTTGGGTTTCCTAGAATGCCAATGATGTGAACAATGATTTTGTCACATATACCACAAGAATTTAGAACAAATACTCTAAAGAAAAACATAAAGCATATAAAGGAAACCCTTCTCGAGGAATCCACGCTCTCACTAAGCCACATTAGTTTCTTAAATGCAATCCAGCTAAGCGAGGAAGAGTACATCGATACTTTGAGATCAACAATAACACAACCAACATTGTTTCTCAAAAGATCTCCCACTAACATATGTACAAATAATTACAACAATTCTCTGTCAAGATTGTGGTCAGCAAACACATGCATTCAATTCATCATCAATCCTCATGGAGCTGCATCATACTGCACATCATACATCACAAAAATAGACAAAGAAACCACCGAAGCTGTGAAAGCAACATACAACCGAAGCATTGCTTGCAATGCCACTACCAATGAACATTTGTGTAGAGTTGGAAATGCAATATTGAAAACACAACACATAAGCTCACAACAAGCTGTCTACTTGACAATATCCTTGCCTCTTACATCATCAACAAGGCGATTCCAATACATCAATACAAACACAGCAAACAATCGTACACTTCTTCTGAAGAGAAGGTCACAACTAGAAAAACTCAACCCCACAAGTACTGATATTTTCTTTGAGGACATTATTGCAAAATACTTGAAACGAGATGCTACATTGCACATAATTTTCTTGGCCTCCTTTCCAAGTGACTACACAATTACAAACAAAACAACCAAGAAAAGCAAAAAACAAAAGATAATTCGATACAACAACTACAGTGAGTGCAAAGACCCTGAAAACTACTACAGAGAACTTTGCACTCTATTATTTCCCTTCAACACAAATGAACCAACTCTCGATGAAGATACCACAACATGGCATGACATGTACATCCAATACAAAACCACCATAGACATAAACAAGAATAAATTTAACAAACTAATTCCAAAGACTCATTCCTCTTGCTCAACTACAACTGTGACATAAACAACAAGTGAAAGTAAGTCATCTTTTGCCAACATTGACAAATACGACCTAGGCATTGAACTAAACAACCAACAAAGACAAATCAATTCCACAACATGTCATTGCTCACATATAGACTAGTGCCAAATCAAGAATTTTTCAAGACACTAAGAATGCTCAACTATGAGTAATGACTACTTTTGGACAATATAATGTTGAAGAAAAGAGTAAATGCTAATGAGAGATTCCATGTTTTCTTAACAGGAAATGCCGGCATAGGCAAGACATTTACACTTCTTGCTTTGGTTCAAGCACTACTTAGACATTACTCTCATAAACAAATGTCCAATGTTGAACTTCCACAGGTTCTTTTGTTGGCCTACACAGGCAAAGCGGCATTCAACATTGGCGGTACAACTATCCATTCAGCATTGCACTTGCCACTTATGGCAAGCCTCTACACAAGCTTGAGTGCAGAAAAGTTGCAAGAATTGTCTGTTCTCTACAAAGACCTTGAGCTTGTTGTGTTTGATGAGGTCTCTTTAATTGGACATACTACCTTGGTAGCAGCAGACATGAGGCTCCGCGAAATCAAGCATAGCCACTCCAAACCTTTTGGTGGTGTGGATGTTCTTCTATGTGGAGACCTATGCCAAGCTAGTCCAACCAAAGACTCATGGATTTTCACACAAACATCTACTACGACTTCGACAATGTCATCTTATTGGCAAACCAATGTCTTGCAATATGAATTGCAACAACCAATGCGACAAAATGACTCTCAATACATCCAAGTATTGAACAAAATAAGAAATGGCGAACACACATTACAAGATATCTCATACTTGAACAATAACTTCTTTAATAAGCCTTTAGGCAAAAAATCAATCCCCATTTGTTCTACACAAATGTTGCAAAAGATCATCACAACAAAGAAGTCTTCGAATTACTAGATGGTAATGAACATGTCATCCTTGCAATAGACAAAAAACACAAGACATGCAACAAAACAATTGCTATTCTAGACAACTCTAAGAACATAGCAGGACTACACAAAACTTTTCAATTGAAAGAAAAAATGTTGATTGAACTTTGTTCTGGAAATTTAGACATCCCAGACGTTCTAGTCAATGGAGTAGATGGCATATTCAAAGGTGCAAATCTACATCACACAACACCATACATTTGGATCCTCTTCAGCAATCCACATACAGGAAAGCAAGCGAGACTAGAGAACGAGCATCTTTACGAAAACCACATTCCATCCAATCGGACTCCAATACATCGCATCACAAGAGAATTCCAAGTAGGCAAGAATAAATTAAACACAATTACAAGGAGGCAATTCCCTATACAACCAGCATCTGCAAGAACAATCCATCGCTCCCAAGGCCTCTCCAATGGAAGCACTCGCTTTTGACCCATCATCAATTAAAACACATGGCCTTACATACACAGCTCTATCACAAATTCGCAATCCCCAAAATCTTTACATTGTCAACAAATTAGAAGATAAGCACATTAAAGTCAATAAAAATGTACTAAAAGAAATAGAACGCTTGCGAGCAGTATGCACATGGAATACATTGCAAATGAATTTTGCAAACCCTAAAGAATCTTCATGTACCTTGCAATCACTTAACACACGATCATTCCACTCCCACATTGATGACATTCAAGCTGATAACAGCATTCAATACGCTACAATACTATGCCTTCAAGAACTACATTACAACAATTCCAAGCCTATTGCCTTTCCGAGATTCGTTTCATTGGAAAAGAAATCAGGAGTGGGAATAGCAACTTGCTACAAAAGCTTCCTTCAACTAATACACGAGAATTACATCTTTGAAAAAGGTTGCCAATGTCTTCTCACAACATTCAAAGACAAATCAGACAAAATCTTCACGATATTAAATGTATACAAAGCTCCACAAGCAAAAACATTAACATTACTTAACATCTTCAAACAATTACTACAATATATCGACAAAAACACACCAATAACTATCATAGGAGATTTTAACATCAACTATAATTCCACAGACTCAAACTTAGGCCAACTACAACATTTCATGAGAAACTTCAACATGGACCAATTAATCAAAGTCCCCATCTATCTATTCTATTAAGGAGGGTGAGAGGCACAAGAGGCTGACACGTGTTGCCCTACCCTACGTGGCAGTTATTTGGAGGTTTGGAGGGAGAAGGATAGAGGTTCGGAGATGGTTCGGAGGACGGAGGTTAGGAGGGCACTGCGACACGTGTTCGTTGGAGCACTAGCAGCACTGCATACACGAGGACAGCCGTGGTGATGAGAGAGAGAGAGAGAGAGGGAGGAGAGCGAGAGAGAGAGGGAGGAGAGAGAGAGGGAGGAGAGAGAGAGAGAGAGAGAGGGAGAGGGAGAGAGGAGAGAGAGAGGGAGGAGAGCGAGCGAGAGAGAGAGGGAGGGAGAGAGAGAGAGAGAGGGAGGAGAGAGAGAGAGGGAAAGGGAGAGAGGAGAGAGAGAGGGAGGGAGGAGAGAGAGAGAGAGGGAGGGAGGAGAGAGAGAGAGGAGAGAGGGAGGAGAGAGAGAGAGGAGAGAGGGAGGAGAGAGAGAGGGAGGAGAGAGAGAGAGGAGAGAGGGAGGAGAGAGAGAGAGGAGAGAGGGAGGAGAGAGAGAGGGAGGAGAGAGAGGAGAGGGAGGAGAGAGAGAGAGGGAGGAGAGAGAGAGGGAGGGAGGAGAGAGAGAGAGCGAGGGAGAGAGAGGGAGGGAGGATAGAGAGAGAGAGAGAGAGGGGGAGGAGAGAGAGAGAAGGAGGGAGGGAGGAGAGAGGGAGGGAGGA